>NC_079228.1:19566640-19631640 GCF_029633865.1 Lampris incognitus | reverse complement strand
TCCCATGTGTTTGTTTACATGTTTGCAGATGCATGTTTGCAGATGCATGTGCACATGTCGTTGGAAGTGCTCTCCTAAGCCACAGTAGCTCTGATGGAGGTGTGACGCTGGCTATGTGAAGGAGCAGAGACAGAGGCAGAAAGACAGCCAGAGAGTCAAACAGGAAGGACATCTGGATAGTGACGCTGCAGTCTGAATGAAGGAGAAACACGAGAGAGGGAACAGAGAACGTCGTGTCGTTTCACCAACTGGAGGTCAAACAGTGCATCACTGCTTGTTTTGCGTTGTGTCTGTTTTGCTGTCTGTCTTTCTGACCGCCTGTGTGTCCGTCTTCATGTCTATCATCCTGCTGGCTTGTTGCTAGTTTGTCCACCAGACAGCTTATTTTGCTGCCTAGGTCTCCGTTTGCCTCCCTGCTTGTCTGCGTGTCCATTGGACATCCTGTCCCTTTCTTCATATCCGCATTGCGTAAACATGACATCCTAACCACTTCGCTGCTTCCACAAAACAAACTGGCGAACATGTCAGAGTTCAAATATCGACTTGAACTCTTCCTCTCACTTCAGTCATGAAGTACAAATGATGACAGCAGCACAGAGACACATTGAGGATTTCTCAAGCTTAAACATGTCTGCTATATGGACAAACTTTTTCTCGGCCCCCCCCCCCTTTTCTCCCCAGTTGTACCCGGCCAATTACCCCCACTCTTCCGAGCCATCTCGGTCGTTGCTCCAGATCCGGGGAGGGCTGCAGATTACCACATGCCTCCTCCGATACACGTTGAGTCACCAGCTGCTTCTTTTCACCTGAGTGAGGAGTTTCGCAAGGGGGGGGGTGTAGCGCGTGGGAGGATCACGCTATTCCCCCCAGTTCCCCCTCCCCCCTGAACAGGCGCCCCGGCTGACCAGAGGAGGCGCTAGTGCAGCGACCAGGACACATACCCACTTCCGGCTTCCCACCCGCAGACACTGCCAATTGTGTCTGTAGGGACGCCCGACCAAGCCGGAGGTAACACGGGGATTCGAACTGGCAATCCCCGTGTTGGTAGGCAACAGAATGGACCACCGCGCCACCCGGACGCCTGTACATCATATTTTTGGAGAAAATTTGAATGCTGCTACTTTTTGTCATCTCTGACCTTTCAAGGCTGATGCATGAGGGCGATAAGGCTGCTTCATTTTTCAGGGTGTTCCCTGCATTTAGCGTGCAATGTGCAGAGGGGGGGCTCACCATGATTTGTATGCATGACCTGCTTTTCAAAATGTGTGAGTGTGGTGGATGGACGGTCTGCTGCGAGTGGTGTAGAAGGTAACACTCAGGTGGTGGCCTGTTGCAGCATCGGTATGAGCTGATATTATTAATCACACGTGCCACCGGGGCACTTCACTATAAAAATGATAGCCAATTAGCGAACCTCAAGGACAAACCACGATGACGTGAGAAATCTGCCTGGACTCCAGGATGCTCATCCAACACTGACATCAGCATACCAACACTTGGCCTGGGCCTCCAGTAGGGCCATGGTAGTTGAGCACCTTATTTTTGAGGGATATACCATTAACTATGATGATGTAATACCTTGGGCTGATTTGACTAAAAAAGGGGATCAGTGATGAGGAATTTTCCTTGACGTCGCTATTGAAGTAAAAAAAAAAATATATACTGTATTTCAATCGTTATTATCTGATGACCACAAACCAATTCCCTCTAGGTGTATGAGTCAGAACAAAAGGCTGAATTTGATACTCAGTAGTGATGGCCGCTTTGATTCAGCAGTGATTCTCAGCTCCAGACCCTGAGAAACCCAGTGCTGCTACTTATCTATTCTAACAGGACTTTCAGCCATCTAATCAGGGTTCTTATCCCTTACACACCACATGAATATACAAAACCTGGGAGAATGGAAAACCAGCAGATAAAGACACGAGTTGAAAACCGCTGCAACACATTTCAGCAATTCCCAGTACTGTAGTTGCTTGTTGTTTTATCTATAATGCCAAATTGTGGCGTAAACCTTTTTTTTGGCATTTTAGCATCACTAAAGAACTGAACAACTTAACCTCAATTTTGTTATTCACAGATATGCCTGACTCACAAATTCAGAGAAAATGATGGATATGCATCTTCTTTCCAAGGTTGAATGACTTTCCCCTTCACTTCGTGACCAAAACAGCATTGTTTAGCCACCATCATGCCAAAACAGGTTAAGCAAAGGTCTGGTCACATGTCAAGGCCTAAGATAAGAGTTGTCTACCGACACTAAATGGTCGACCAACTCCCAACCACCCACAGCCCTGACAGAGGGTCCACTGTCCCTTTTTACTTGCGGGGGGGGGGGGGTGGTATAAGATCAGGATGATCTCAAAGTCAGTGCAGGTGTCCCCTACTTCACTCCCTCCATCCGACAGAAGGAACACCTCGTGGGACCTGACGTCCTTGCAGCATAGTACAACCTAATTGGTCGGGGTAAGAATGCGACGGCGCATTTACACCGAACAGGAAAAAAGAGGTTGGCTGGTTGATTCATGCATACACGCCTGATTTGCACGCCGTGGCCCACGGCCCTGTACATAGAATAAAAGAAAAAGGGCAAGTGCAACCAAAAATTACATACCTTTAGATTCACAATCTGCGCAGAATTTATTTTCCTCCATCGCTAGCAAAGAGTTGAGGACAGCCTGGTACCTGTCAACATCTTTCACAGATTTCCCCGTCATCATTGCACTATTCAGCCTCCTCCGGGACCCCGTAGACCTTTGCAGGCTTGTCAAATTGCCTCGTTTATTTTGCCAGTTTCTTTTAAATTATTATTATTTGTTATAGAAACAGGCTACGATGCAGAAGTGTGGCGCCTCGTTCTTCCTCCTCGACAGGACGGTGCGAGTGTTTCACCACGATGAGATAATTTCCCGACAATGAACCTGCACGCGAGTGTTCGAGGTAGACAATTCACAATGTAATCTGTACAAAACTAGCACGCGATTGTTTGATTTGAAAATGAAATTAAATCCTCGACTTTCAAACGCATCTGTGTCCGTAGATGTGAGCCGAGTCTTCTTCTGACAGTCCTCCTCTAACCTCCCCTCCGTGTGTTCCCGGCAACGGCGGCGCGTCGGCTCGCTGGCACACTTAGCTCTGTCACACACGCGCGCAAGCGCATACACACACGCACACATGCGCGCACGCACACGTGTGTTTGTATGTGCGAGAGAGAGAGGGGGGGGGTAATTTAGAAGTTTTCCACCTACAAAGAAAGGTAATTAGGCAAACATATTGAGCCCTGTATGTGTTTTATAAAACGCTTCTCCGTCGTCTCAAACTCATGTAGGATTCTGCCATCCTGTGGCAGAGAGGGAAACGTTCATGCGTTTCGCCTTGTCTTGTTCTGCTTCCGGGTCGCTAGATGGCGCTAAACGAACATCACCCTCTTGCCGTAACATAGCAGAGGAAGAAGTGGTTTGACAGCTGACAGGAAGGCGACGTACGGCGGATGATCCCGGGAACTACTGAGCCAGAAACAAATAAATAAAGGATTAATATCGACGCACCACCCGTTTAAGCCCCACGATAGAATACACCATGTCTAGACAATCCAACCGAACGACGGACAACAAGAAGATGGTGAGAGACTGTCCACCGTTGCTATTGCTGCCAGTTTAGCAAAATGAACACCAGCTAACGCTAACCTGGCAAAATGCTAACGTGTCAGGCAGCGTTCCATTCTAGTCATTTTATCTCATATTGTGTCGAAGATCAGAAAGGTTGATACATGTTTAGTTAGTTTGAACGTTTAGTATGTGTTCATTAATAGTCTAGGAGAGGAAGTGAGCGCTGTTCTAGCAAACAAGCGAGCTAGCAAGCAAACCTTACAACCAGCCAGCCACACTAGGTTACCTTTTAGTGTCCCTACTTGTTAAAGCTTTAAAGTCAAATGGACAACATAGTTTAACCGAGTTAATGTCTCAGATTTAATGCACTTTTCTATTCGAAAGAGGAGCAGCTTTCCAAGTAAGCCAAGTGCAAATCTGTATTATTCATGCCAAATCATCCGTGAGTTGCTGAGTACCAGTAAAGACTTTTATCTGAAATATGACTGATGTGAACTGATTTTTGATTCCTCTCAGCATTGTCATAACTTGAGAAAACTCTCAATAGAACTTAAATGGCTGGCCACTTTAGTTAAATTTACTTTGGGAAGCAAGACAGAATGGGTTATGACATCCCAAGATTAATTGAAATATCATTACTTAACAGTAGCTGGCCACTCTCTGCTACTCTAAAAGGTTATTGCCCTCCTTTCAGTGAGATCGGTCAAATTCAAAATCGTACAAATATTGCTGTGATGCCATTGTAATCCTGTATGTCTTGTAGAACTCGGAGTTGTTCACTCTGACATATGGGGCGCTGGTTACTCAGCTGTGTAAGGACTACGAGAATGATGAGGAAGTCAACAAACAGCTGGATAAGATGTGAGTTTACTGAATCATTTCCCCCCCTGAAAATAAAATCATATGCATGTTGTGATGGACTGGTGGCCTGTCCAGGGTGTCTCCCCGTCTGCTGCCCAATGACTGCTGGGAAGGCTCCAGCATCCCCACGACCCTGAGAGCAGGATAAGCAGTTTGGATAATGGATGGATGGGCTTGTTTATAGGCCTATACACTCAGCTGAGGAAATCTATATGGTGCACCCTAAATTTAGTGATGCAATTGTGCTTATTTATGTATGCATGCATGTGAAAGCATGTGTATACATAGATGTTCTTAATCTGGTCTCCAGGAAGAGTAGTTGTTGCCTTGGGTAACAGCTAATGGGGATCTAAATAAACATAAACATATTATAATGCTCATCTATAGGAAAAATGCAAGCTATTTGCCACACAGTTATTTGTTCTGTAAATGTTTTCATTGCTGTTTAGTGCATAATTTCATTATCAAAAAAAAAAGAAGCCCCAAGCAGATTTTTTTTTTTATTGTAGACAGTTGTCATTTTCACTCAGTCTTTCTGATTCTATACAGGATGTGTTCATAGGTAGTTGACTACGTAAACCAGGTTGCTTGTCTCAAGCATGCAGAATGTGCCCCTGCTTCACACTTGGAGTTAATCCATCATTCACCAAATTGACAGAGCTTTGGTCGTATTAATGACCTCAGGAAGATTTGCGATTACCAGATGCCCTCACAGCCATCTGACACATTCTGCTGGCTTCAGTTCACATCTTTATCCCAGACACTTATTGAAGTAGACAGATGGTTTAGTTAGGCACATATCAGCTTTTACACCTCTGTGTTAGATGTCCTTTGCACCCTGTGGTAATTTCTAGGAACTGACTGACTCCTGTCTTGCCATTTCAAAACACTGGTATAATGTATTTTTGTGTGAGAGATGTCTCCTGTAAGGCTAGACTAGACAACAGGATGAAGAACAAAGGTTTCCACCTCAGAAATGGCAATCATCCTATCTCATGCTTAATGATACTTTGTTGCAGTAGTGGATGTACTTTGCCCATGTGATTTAAAAAAAATTTTTTTTTGAGAGCCATTTTGTGTTCTCTCCACCATCTCTGCAAGTCATGGTTAGTGGTGGGGCTTATCTTATAAGGTCCTATAACCCATTTAGTCTACTGTGCCAATCATACCAGTTTTGAGCATACCAGTCAGTGTCAGATTAGGTTATAGTCTGGATGCATCTCTTGGCTTCAAACTCCAGCCATGGTAAGTGGCTTCAAACTCGTGGTTAGATATGAACTCTCAATTATAAAATTCATGAACCAAGAATGTGTCTTGGAGCCTTTTGGAACTGCGTGCTATCTCTATATAGTTCAGTGTAGGCTGTCTTTTTCACTCCTGTCTGTAGCCCTTTGTCTGTTTTTCCAAGTCTCTTTCCAAAACATGAAAGAAAGGAATGACTTTATCTCTCTTCTTTTCTCCCTTTGTCTCTCTTTCACAGGGGTTATAACATTGGAGTGCGTCTCATCGAAGACTTCTTGGCGCGCTCCAGTGTTGGCAGGTGTCAGGATTTCCGAGAAACAGCCGATGTCATTGCTAAGGTAACCGGAAGGTTCCGAGCCAATCAGAGCATGACTGTGGAATTCTCCCAAGAAGCAAGAGGGGATGTGAGGAAGGGAGGGAGATGAGTGAGAGACATTTTGGAGGAGAAGCCCAAGAGAGGTTAAAAGGGGGAACACTGCTGTGTGTCTCTTTGAGTGAGGGAATGAGCAAAGCAGGGGCAACAGACTTCATCACTTCCAAACTTTAGTTATTCCCACCTGATGCTTTCCGTTTTAGTTTGATGTAGGTTGTAAAATATCTCAGCTATGTCGCTAAAAGTAAACGGATGCACTGCAAGTGTGTGCGTGCACGTGTATGTGACTATAGAGGAAAAACAAAGTGATAGACAGCTCTGTCACTCCCAAGCTAACATAGCAATATTCATCTCTCCAGCTGTTCTGAAGGTGCTACTTTCATTTCAAGCCATTCAAGTCTTGACAAGACAGATGCAAGCTCTAGCAGAGAGAGCAGACTGGGTCAGGGGGAAGCTGGTCATGTCTGTAAAATGGAGTATTACAATGGGACAGTTGTTTGGAAGGCTCAACAATGGCTCCCCCACTAAATGCTGAAATCTCCTCCATCATTCATCAGCTGAACATGTGCAGAAGAGATCTGTGTTTTATTACATGGTGAATAATGTGCTGGCAAGTAAGTCCTCAAAGCGCACTCAATTTGGCATTCTTTTAGCCAATATTCAGATTTTCTGTCTTCCTGTCATTTATTAAGTTGTCGAGGGGGGGTAGGTTCTGAGACCGAGGTTTGCTGAAAAAGTTTTGCATTTACATGGGTGGACAATTGTGCCATCTGATATAATGTTGGGGGGTGGGGTGGTTAATGGTATTTTGCTCAATGCTGGATTCCACCCTTATCAGTTCAGAATCTGAGCCTGTTTTCTTTGCCAAGTAAATTTTGTATATCAGGATTGACTTGACAGGTTGCTCATTCTTAACCATTACACAGAATTTAAAAAGTACAACAAAAAAGGTACAGATGTGTTTTTTTTTTCCTTGATTACTAGTTGTGTAATCATTTGTCCTTTGTGTGCTGTCTTATTCTATGGTTGCTTCTAGGTAGCGTTTAAGATGTACCTGGGCATCACCCCCAGCGTGACCAATTGGAGCCCTGCAGGAGATGAGTTCTCCCTCATCTTGGAGAACAACCCGCTGGTGGACTTCGTGGAGCTGCCGGACAACCACAACATGCTGATCTACTCCAACCTACTCTGTGGAGTCCTGAGAGGTGCCCTTGAGATGGTAAGATTGATAGGTGAAGAGGTGTGTGTATGTTCATCTCTCTTTCTAGCAAGTAAAACCACAAAATATATATGCTTTTGCAAATATTTATGTGTCATGTATTTAGGTTTCTTTAAATGTATTTGGAGAGTTTTTATTCCAAAAAGCCAATTGAGGAAAAAACATTCAATAATCCATCCATCCATTATCCAAACCGCTTATCCTACTCTCAGGGTGGTGGGGATGCTGGAGCCTTCCCAACAGTCATTGGGCGGCAGGTGGGGAGACATCCTGGACAGGCCGCCAGTCCATCACTGGGCCACAACATTCAATAAATTCTACTTAAATTCTGAATTAAAAATTCAATAAATTCTACATGTTTCATCATCTATCGGAGTGAAACGTTTGATATTTGAACTGATGATATAGTACTGTGTATTTTGTGTCTTGCACTGTTCCTGTGTCCTACTGGCCTTGTATGGCCGGCCGTGTTTCACCTGCAGCAGTTGCCTGTATGTCTCTATAGCAATGCTCTCACAGTAAAATCCCATCCATTTACTATACCTGGCAAATGTAAGTTACTGTGAACTTATTTCAGGTCCAGATGGCCGTGGATGTGAGATTTGCACAGGACACACTGAGGGGTGACAACGTGACAGAAATCCGTATGAAGTTCATCAAGAGGATCGAAGAGAACTTGCCTGCTGGAGATGAGTGATGGATTGTAGAGAACTGCTTCTTCAGCCTCTCATCTTCCTCCTCCTCTCTTTGTCACTTTGGAAGGTGAGGGACTGATGCATGGAATTCCTTCACACAGAGACTGGAAAAAAATGACTGTAGAGAAGTCAAGAAATCAAGTCCAACAGCGCCTCTCATCAGTCGAAAGCGTCTTTCCTTTCCTTGTGACCTTGACGTCTGTGTTGAAAGATACAGGATTGACAGGTGGGGAAATGAATGAGTGCAAAAAAGGCTACAATTTAAACAAAAAGAAATCATCCTCATTTTCTAGCATCCCCATTTTTATATTCTTTTTTTTATCTTTTAGTTTTATTCTAAGGAGAGGATGCAGTGATTTAGAAAAGGCTTCTGCATTTCTGCTAAGATGGTAGTGAAGACTATTCTACTGAACTATAACCCATGGTGGGAAAATGGCCTCTCAAACTTGAGTTCTCTATGAGCGAAAATGATTCCTTCCACTTTGGGTTTGTTCTGTTTTCTGAAGAATGTCCAAGTTTGAATGAGGAGTAATTTTCGGGTTGGGGTTATCGAGCGCAAACTCCTTGGGCCAATTATCTCTTACCATGACATGCAGAAAGAGACTTTTTCGTTTGAATTTGAGGCGTTCATCATGCAGCTTGGAGGAATGACACGTTTCCATTGGTGTCATCTTTCAAGCCAGGCTGAAAACCCTTACATTTAAATCTGGTTTTATGTTTGTCTGTTTTCGTTCAATATTGCTGTCAACCATAGGGCATGTTAATTTATGTAACTGAATATGTTGTTTAATAAATTGGACATATTCAAAATAAGGCAGTCATTTCTGTAGTGTTTGAGTTTGCCTTCGTGCAGTTGGCGAGAGGTGACACTATAATTTACTTGTCAAATCGATATATTCAGGAAGCACACTTCAAAACACAGTCAACGTTGATCAAAAACTACAATTTTAAGTGGGGGGGGAAACAAAGATATGATTCAAAGAAAATAGTGCAAGACAAACAGGCAGGTGAAAACTAAAATATGTTATTTTAGACAATAGTTAAAGAATCTAGTAGTGGGGACGGGTGTGATAGGAGCAGGAACCTTTCCAGCGTTTGATGGCTGTGACCGTGGAAGTAGTCACGGTGGAGCTTCAGCCAGGGCAAAGAGTCCTTGGCAAGGGAATAGGTTTGAAATGTAACAAGGAGCCAGGCCATTCAAGGCTTCGAAAACAAACAATGCAATTTTAAAGCTGATCCAAAAGCGTAGTGGGAGCCCTTGGAGACAAGCAAGGTTTATGTGTTTTAAGGTTTACAGGGCTTGTGTGTTTTCTTTTTCTGGAGGCCATTAGATGTGTGAGACGTATATGAGTTGATCTGGAACTAGCTAGTTGTACAAATCACACACTCACACACTATGTCCGTTTAACTGCTTTGTTAGTTCCGTCCAAGTGTACTGTAGGAGTGTTATTCCTGCAGAATTCCACAGCAGCTTTGCAAAGTCAAAAAACAATAACAGACCTAATGCCTCTCATATGTTTGTGCAGGGTACATGGAAGTGGTGTGTGCGTGCACGCACGTGCGTGCGTGTCCGCAGAGAAGGAAGGGCAACGTTAAGTTAAAGACCTCGCCAGAGCTCTGTTCTGGCCATAACACCTGTGAATGGCTTTACGTCACTCAGGAGTCACGAACACAACTTCTCATTTAGACTCACCGCTCACCTCGTCAATCACAAAACACAGAGAGGCCATTCACATGCGCATACACGCACACACACTCACACGTGCATACACACAACATCCCCGGCCCCACTTCATGAGCAACAAGTATTTGCTTTTGGATACCATAACATTTACAAAGTTTTTTTTCCCCATTTTCTGTGTTTTTTTGTTTTTGTTTTTTGTTCTTCCCTGTAAGTTGAGTATTTTAGTATTGATCTCACTCGTAGGAGATGTCTTGATACGAGATAAAGATTTCTTCCTTGAAAAATGTGCTAGCTACTTTCAGATTTTCTATGCTGCCCATTTTACATTATTGTCAGTCGAGCTCATTAAAGAATATGGTTCCCGTGCTCGGGAGTTAACGACTTGAGGAACTTCTCAAAACAGCCACCAGAGGTTGCTGTGTGCATTGCTGAGGTCATGCGTACACTTTTTAAAGTGATGTACTTGTAGTATGGTGGTTGGATATTCTGGTAGAAACACATTCTCTTCTTCGTTGAGGCATAGGCTGGGGCTGCCAGGCGGTAATTAAAAAGGGGTCAGATTTGACGTGATGAATATGGCGATACCAGACAAGTAAGAGTAAACCTTGGTTTGCACAGTGGCCTGTGCCAGTATTTGACTCGGGCTGGATGTCGTCATTGGTTGATATTACCCAATGAAACCATGCAGCATTTGCGCGTTATAAGTGAAGAGGAAGACATATTGTATCATTCACTGTCTACCCTCCTTGCCTACTCTCTGGAAAAGTCTAAATCTGACAGTATAAATGGAGGAAATTGGATCCATTTTCTTTAGTGAGACGCGAGCTGCTGAGGAGAGCTCCCCGTACATGTCTGTGCATTTCGTAAGCCCGCGGTGTGGCTATCTGATGGAAATTGAAGAGGAAATGATTTTGAGAGGTGCCCAGCGTAAATGACTTGTCTGAATTACAGCCTCGTATCTTGGGGATGGACAGCTGGAGTTATGCGCTCTTGCGGAAGCCTGTATCACTCTGCCATATGCTCTCCGAAATTGAACTTGACAAACGCACATACTCGCACATGAAAACACAACTTTCTGCCCTCCTCTCCACCATACTAATGGATGGATGGTGGATGAGTTACCGCCACTCATATAGCTGTTAGTATTCACAGTACGGACCTTGTCCAAATACACAAGGAGGCCGTTTTCCGTTTCCTGGTCCTCATGGTATACCATTAAATAGATGTGCTTTTTGTGTTAATCGTTTTCACAGCTATACGCAATGAAGGCAAGAAGGATATCGGTTGTCCAATGCTCAATTGAGGCTTCACTCCTATCAGTGCTCAAGCGATTTTCATTTTCCCCTTCGCTTGGCTGCAGATGTTGATGTTGCAGGAGGAGGACATGAGGAGAGAGGAAAAAAAAAACAGGTTGTTGAGGCATGTCAGAATCTCCCTGAGCCACGAGGAGTTGTCTCTGACGGGCTATTTTTGTCTTTTGTCTTCCCCCCTTGCTCCTTCCCCATCTCTCTTTCCCTCTGTCATGGTTGTTTAAAACACACACTCATAAGAAGTAGGATATTCCCCATCACTCATTTCTCAGACGTACAATTTGTTCAGCGTCTATCGGCACACTTAATTCTTTTCTTTTTTTTTTACGCTGCTGCCTATCTTTTTCAGGAAACTTTATTAAGACAGCCCTGGCAAACAAGTAGCAAATGTTACGGACTTGAGATGATGTGCGCCGATCTACTTAAGGCCAACTAAATGCTTCCATGTGGCCTTTATGGGAAACAAATGGAGAATGGCACGCTGTGACAGTAAAGCCTAGTGTAAAGACCCGGCACTGACCTGCACTTCTCTGGAATCTTGTATTCCCATATTCTGCCTCCGCTCCATCTCATTTATCAGCTCATCCAGCTTTCGCTTTATTCGCTTGTTCCCTTGCTTGCTTTCGTTTCTCTGTTTTGCTCGCTTTAATTCTTTCGGCCTGTCTAATGTTTTTAAGAGAGGGGTGAGCCATGAGTCTGGATCGGTGTTGCTGAGCAGGCCTACACTTTTCGGAAATGCCCTATCTCTGGACAGCGTCTCGGAGTGAATTCAGGAAGTGTGCTGCTCTCGGGAAGGCGAACGGGATGACTGAAGAGTCAGTGTTCTGGGCTGTCCAGAGGTTCCCGGCATGTGTGATTCACATCTGTCCTGCAAGCCTTAATGTTCGGGCGAGATCGGGATGGCGTGAGTCAGCAGACAGGTTTGTCTGTGATAAGGCGTTGAGACGGCCTTGATTAGCAGGCCTGGCGAGTTTTATGGGCACGTCGCTCACCTTTAATGAATGACTGTCATGCTGGCTCTTCTGGGTAGCGTGCATGATTTAAAACCTCTGAAGTGGCTGAAAAGTGAAGCAATCTAACAGTAAAGTGCGGGATGGTGTCCGGGTAGCATAGCGGTCTATATCGTTGCCTACCAACACAGGGATCGCCGGTTCAAATCCCCGTGTTAATCTCCGGCTTGGTCGGGTGTCCCTACAGACACAATTGGCTGTGTCTGCGGGTGGGAAGCTGGATGTGGGTATGTGTCCTGATCGCTGCACTAGCGCCTCCTCTGATCGGTCAGGGTGCCTGTTCAGGGGAGAGGGGGAACTGGGGGGAATAGTGTGATTCTCCCACATGTTACATCCCCGTGGCGAAACTCCTCACTGTCAGGTGAAAAGAAGCGGCTGGCGACTCCCCACACGTATCGGAGGAGACGTGGTAGTCTGCAGCCCTCCCTGGATCGGCAGAGGGGGGTAGAGCGGTGACTGGGATGGCTCGGAAGAATGGGGTAATTGGCCGGGTACGATTGGGGAGGAAGAGAGGGGGAAAATCCCTCCCCCAAAAAAGGAGCTATTCTAAAGTGATTCGGTATTTAGACCCTGCACGCACAGACAGTTCTGATGTCTGTGTCTCTTTCTGCAGGCATGTGGAATATGAATCATCACTGTTTAAATCGAATGGCCCATGTCCCACTCCACCATTTAGCAGTTGATCAAACAGGAAGTAGTTAGTTTTTTTGTTTACTTTTTTGATGGTTTATAGTCCTGAGGTTTGGTTAGAGTCAACAGAAGCAAATCGGGGAAATCACTGATGACGAAATTCTCTCTAATAATCTGAATCAACGGTGCCACAAGAGATCCACAGTAACCCAGAAAACACACATTCACAGCGGAGAGACATACTGGGTTGAAGTCACTCCAAACCTGACTCAACGTTTCTTTATAAGCAGTGACCTTCCAAGTTTCATCCGTCTGCCGAGGTTTTAGGCCTTCGCCCTGGCCGTGGCAAAGCCATTTAATGCCTTGTTTCTGTTTTTTTCCCCCTCCTCCTTTGCCTTTCTTGCAGGCTTTTTTGGATGGGAGCTGCTAAGCTGCCCTCCCTCTGCTTCCAATTTCCCTCTGCTCTTTTGTTCTTCCGCTCTCTACAGGATCTGATGAAGGGTTTTCTTTTCTTTTTTTTCCTCCTTTTTTTTTTCCATTCCAGGCACACTTGATCATGCAGGTTTCACCCGTCCGACAGCCTCTTCATCTTTCCGTCTTCATCTTTTTTTGCCCCGATCTCCTCCTAATATTAATTTTAGCCCTTTTCTCCATCTCTCTCTGCCTCGCTCCCTCTTGTCCTCCTCCCTCTTCCCCTGACCCCTCGGCAGCTCGAAGAGGAGTTTATGTAACCGAAGCAGAACTTTCCAGCTTAGAACGGCTTCGCTTGAGGATGGCGCGAAGAGAATGTGTATAGGAGGAGAAAAAGAGGGGGTTGGGGAGGAGGAGGAGGGGGGGCTGCCGGTGTCATGTTTAATTTTACACCGGTAGGCCCTGAAGGCAAATGGCACCTCACCCAAGACTTCATTATTCTATAGCCTTTACATCCAAAAGCACATATGTAAGCATACATTTGTATCAATCTCCGAGGCAGGAACAAATATAGTAATTCCTATTGAAATGCAGGAATGCGAGAGTCCTGGTTTGCCCTGGACTAAAATCAAACCAGGCTTCCCTCCCAGAGCACAGGACAGCCTCAAGGCTGCACACCAGCTGCACCGGACGGGATATCACCGCTCGCCACTGCCAAGCATGAGCTGACCGTGTGTGTGTGTGTGTGTGTGTGTGTGTGTGTGTGAATGTGTCGATGTGTGCGAACACACGGCACTTGAACGAGAACGCACACACACACACACACACACACACACACACACACACACACACACACATACAAACACTGATTAAAGCAAAGCGTCTCTGATAAATCATGTCCCACACGCAGACTTATGTTTTGAACTTCCATACCGTGACACGGGAGCTACTTTGCAACATAAGTCCGCGCGAGGGCTCTCCGTGTCCTCCGCGAGTCATTTATCATGGCGCTTTCGAGCACTCGCGCACACCTGTCATGCCAGCAAGGGTGAGCCTAAGAAGTCTGGATGTCCTATTATGCAGGCTAGACGTTTCAGGTCTGTGAGTTCGACTTTCCAAATAAAACACCTCAAACTGTCACGTTGGAAAAAGAGACCTGGAGCGAAAGTAATCCGAGGGGAGGACAGAGAATTATTAAAACTCCCCAATGTGAGAGATGCATTATTGGGGCATTACTGAAGCCATAACTCTGCGCTGGAGTCACTCTTCCGTCTCCGCAGCCTCCGTTTCTCCAGTCGGTCTTGACAAATGTCTGGTCAGCTTTTGAAATTGTGACGGCAATTGTTATTTTGCTCAGTTAGCTTTGCTCCACACAACCAAGCCGACCCCTGACCCCGTGCGGCACAGCGTGTCCGCCTCACTGTGAAGTCCTCGCTGCTTTGTCATTGCCAGATGACCTCCTCTTCCTGAGAGGCCTCGGGGTGTTGAGAGCTTTATGTAAGAGCCCACGTTTATGGGACAGGCCCAGAGGTGTACGCCGGCTCCTCTCTTGACTGATCTGCGAAGGACGTCGGGTTAATTGAGATTGCAATAACAGCGAGGACAGAATCGCGAGTGAAAGCTGAAATGGCAGGACGTCCAGTGCAGTAAGAGGGGATTTTCTTTATTGTTTTATTGCCATGCCTGTTAGTACCGGGCCTGCGGGGGGGTTGTGGTTCCAAAAATTGCCCATCTTGAGAAACGCAAGACTACAAACAAAAGCCTGGCGTTATTAGCAGTTTGTTTACAACCTGGGGACTATAGCAACAACAGCTTTAACACCCCATTTACACAAATAAGGAAGCTTTACTAGAGGTTCCACCAAAGTCTGGCCTGGATTGTGTGTGTGTGTGTGTGTGAGGAGAGAAAGAAACTGTAGGGAAAGCGAGAAATTCTGTGTGTGTGTGTGTGTGTGTGTGTGGAGAGAGAGAGAAACTGTGTGTGTGTGTGTGTGTGTGGAGAGAGAGAAACTGTGTGTGTGTGTGTGTGTGTGGAGAGAAAGAGAAACTGTAGGGAGAGCGAGAAACTGTGTGTGTGTGTGTGTGTGTGGGGAGAGAGAAACTGTGTGTGTGTGTGTGGAGAAACGAGAGAAAAATATAGAGAAATTGTGTGTGTGTGTATGTAGAGAGACTGGAGAGAGAGCGAGAGAGGGATAGACTGTGTAGAGAGAGAGAGGGATAGACTGCGTGTGTAGCGAGAGAGAGAGAATCTGGGTAGAGCGAGGGAGAGAGAAAGTGTGTACGTGTGTGTGTGCGTATGTTCTTCATGTGGTATGTCATGTGTATATATGTATCTTGACGCTACTTTGTCTGGGCCTGTAGTCAAGTCATAAAGTGCACAGCAAACATGAAGACATGAAGAAGAGTCTCGTTTGAAGCACCTTTCCTTTTACACTTCACTCAGTGGGGGCACTGTACCAAAAGACCTGCTCGGTTCTTAAGACTTGAGTGAACTGTGATTTGTTTGTGTGTGTGTGTGTGTGTGTGGAGCCATTTGTTCTATACGTGTGTATATGTCTTTGTACATATGCACTTCTTTCAGTCCCATTCAAAGTGGAGGTGATGAAAGTGCTCTCCATGGGCCTCAGAGCGCATGTACCTTTTTCCAATTAACCGGGCTTGTTGGTCCCTCTGGTCTTCAGATCCAAATCTGACCCAGACATAACACCCACCGGGCCCTACTCTGGACGGGGAGACAGAGCGATACGGGGGAGACGGACACGGAGAGACAGAGATCATTCAAAACCCGTGTGGTATGTTGTTGGATGGCTTCCGTGCCTCCCTTGCCGCACGCTGCGTCCGGCCCTCAGGCTGTCGTCACTCACCCAAATTTATTATCCGGCGAGGACAATCACGTGATCCCAGTCAGGATTGATAAACCAGACAGAATCAGCTCTAACATGTTAACACCACAACTAAGCATGCAAACACACACATGCACAAAAAAACAAAACAAAAAACACCAAATTCCTCCTTTACTTTATGTTCTGGACTGAGTGGACCAGAAGGACGTCTCTTGTTCTCAGTATATAGTGGGTTGTCGATTGTCACCAAGTGGGAATTTCACTGTGTTTGCTTTTCCAGTTGTCATCATCTGGGGACACACAAGCTTATGTTTCATGCTAACCAGTGGCCAAATTTGTTTATGTTATACTGTGGGCCCACATTGTCTATTTGTTCTTCCTGTATTTATTTTCAAGAGCTATAAGCTTCATTAACTGAAATAACAAGGCCATTGGTTCAATAACATAAATGTTTTCCTAAAGGTAAATGAAACATAATCACGGAGACAATCTCTCTCTCCCTTTTCTTTTTTTTTTTTACATACGAATGCATTTGGGGTCTTCTGCACTCAGTAGTTTTCGGCATGCATGGTCGCAGCCCAGTCTCACCCAGTCTCACGGCAGTTCGTGAAATAGTCACATTTAATCGATTGATTTCGTGTACATTGACACTTATTTTCCTCTTTTTTTTTGGGACACTTGGCACGACTTTCAAACTCGCTGAGGCTCATGGTTAGGCTAACGTAGCCCCCTGCTATTGAAAGTGACCAAAACAAGCGCGATTTCCCAGAATCGAAGGAGAAATAATGAAAACGGGTGGGCGCGACACTAGCCTGTCATATTGTTGAGGGGACACTTTCGTGTTTTTGCGTTGAGAAATGTTAAAGATGTCTTTAAAATACACAGGTCGATATGCGACGGATCCTGTCCGGCCTGCCCACCGGACTGATAAAATTAAAATAAAGAAATAAAAACAAGCACAAAATGTCGTGATTAACTGTTGGGGTTAGTTTCAACAGCAGAAGGCTACTGTAGCAAATTGGAGGGGGGGGGGGCAACCGCAGGAATCGCCGCAGCCGGGACGCGAACCTGTATCTCCCGCACCGCGAAGCGACATCACTAACCGCTCGACGAAAGGGACCGACCCCGTTAGCCAAGGGCTAGCGGGCCTATTCATCCGTGATCGTTACATTATCCCCCTCCTTCGGGAAGCGCGTCCGCGCGCATCCCACTTCTGACACCAATGTAGCGAATTCAGGGGGGCGGCCCGGGAACCGTCACGTCCGTGATCGTTACATTGCCCCCTTCCTTCAGGATTCGCCACAGCCAGGACGCGAACCTAGGGCTCCCGCACCGCAGGCGACAACGTTAACCACTCGACTAAAGGGAAGCCGAATGTGGGTGTGTCCTGGTCGCTGCAGTAGCGCCTCTCTCTGGTCTGTCAGGGTGCCTGTTCAGGGCGGGAGGGGGAACTGGAGGGGGGGGGGATAGCGTGATCCTTCCATGCGCTACGTCTCCCTGGCGAAACTCCTCCCTGTCAGGTGAAAAGAAGCGGCTGGCGACTCCACACGTACTGGAGGAGGCATGTGGTCGTCTGCAGCTCTTCCCGGATCGGCAGAGGGGGTGGAGCAGCAACCGGGACGGTTCGGAAGAGTGGGGTAATTGCCAGGTACAATTGGGGAGAAAAACGGGGAAAAATACAACCCCCCCCAAAAAAAAAACAAAAAAAAAAAAACAAGTGCGATTCAACCCCAATCCTTAAAAAAAAATTGTAATTCACATGACTTTTTGTTGTTGTCCGTCACTGTTTTATCTGCTTCCCAGCACATATAAACCGGTTCAAATAGGTCACATTATGTGGAGCACAAGGACTGATGAACAGTGTTTCACATGAGAGCAGAGTAATAACGGCTATATCTTCTAAGTGCTCAGTTCATCTGGATATATTGACCAGGTCATGGTGAAGTATTCCAGACTGGGCAGTAAAACAAGCGCTTCTAAAACAGTTGTGGAACATATTTTCCAAACTCCCAAAATCGGTCTCACAACAGTCGCAAAACCCAAGCAGAAAAGGGGCCTGTGTCGAGCAGTAAAATGATCTCACTCTTGTTTTCATAGTTTTGTGGAAATCAAATGCGCCGGAAGTGGAGATCATTTGAATTATTAGGCCCAATCAGGGAGCCGTGACTCCTGAGGCCAGAGGCACCAATCATCCCAATGGCAACACCTCCACCCTGAATGGTTGATCTGCTAGGGTGGACCCCCTTCTGGAAGCTCAAAGAGTTGACTGTTCACACACAGCTCCCTCATTCACACCAAATCCTGGTGCGACATGGTCTGGTTCAACTTTACAACATAAGGGGGTCTCAAAACATGCCCTGACACTGCTCAACCTCCCAAAACAAAAACAAAAACGTACGCTATGGACAATCTCTTTCTCACCTCCACCTTCTCAAACGCACACAAAAAACACATGCGTCTGCACAGTATTTGACACGTGTCAATGTAGTCGTGGTGCATGCTGGGTAATGATGAGTCACGTCATCATTGAGTCCCGGTGATGGAGTGTCGTGTCATGCTGCGCTTGGTTTTCCAGCTCTAACCTTATTAGCAGTAACACCGGCTCTGGGGAAAACACGTCAGCAGAGGTGAACTGAGATTGTCGCAACAGTGAGGAGGAAATAAAAAAAAGAAGTGTAGGATAATAATGCTGGGTGGTGGTGGTAAGTTGGTGAGTCAGTGTGTTCTGGAGAATAGTGGGCTGAGCAGCAGCGGATAATTACAACAAGCTGCCGTCAATCACCGTCTTATTTCCCTCGACCAGGTTACACCCCCCCGCCCCCCGCTTCCCTTCACACCTCAGTCACCCCTGATCCCGTGCATGCCCCATGCACACTCCCTAACACTGACCAACACTGGGTGCCTTTTAGACACACACAGGCACCAGGCATATATATATACAGTGTCTATATAAATGGTGGATATAAAATGTCTACACAACCCTGTAAAAATGGCAGGTTTTTGTGATGTAAAAAAAAAAATAAACCCAGATAAATCATGTAGGGAAAAAATAAAAAACATAATTTACAATAATCAGGTTACATAAGTGTGCACACCCCTTTATAATTGGGGATGTGGCTGTGTTCAGAATTAACCAATCACGCTCAACATTTTAAATAGTAGTAGTTAGTATACACCTGGCATCAATTAAAGCGACTGTGATTAAGCCCAAAATAAAGTTCAGGGCTTCCTGTAGGATTTTCCTGACATCTTCTTGGTTGCGTCCAACTACAAAAGCCATAGTCCACAAAGAGCTTCCAACGCATGAACGGGATCTATCACATTATAGATAGGTATCGATCAGGAGAGGGGTACAAAATAATTTCCAAGGCATTAGATACATCTTGAAACAAAGTGAAGACAATCATAAACAAGTGGAGAAACTATAGCACAACAGCCTCTTACCAAGAACAGGACGTTCCTACAACATTGATGGGAAGACGAGGAAAAAACTGTTCAGGGACGCTGCCAAGAGGCCTACGGTGACATAAAAGGAGCTGCAGGAATTTCTGGCAAGTACTGGTCCTCCCTACGTGTGACAATCTCCCGTATTCTTCATATGTTGGGGCTGTGGGGTAGGGTGGCAAGACAGAAATAAGCCTTTTCACATGGAACCCCCCCCCCCCCAAAATATCCAAGCCTAACTACATTTTGCAAAAAGATAAATCCAGTCTCCCAAAACCATGTGAAAAAATGTGTTATGGTCTGATGAGACCAAAGTTGAACTTTATGGCCATAAATCCAAAAGGTAGGTTTGGCGTAAAAACAACACAGCATAGCACCAAACTAACACCATACCCACAGTATCAGGGGTGCCTAATTAAGTCAAGTCAAGGCAACTTTATGTGTATAACCCAATATCACAAATTACAGATTTGCCTCAGGGAGCTTTATAGCAACACAACACCCTGTTCTTAGACCTTCACATTGGATAAGGAACAATTCCCTAAAAAAAAGAAAAAAGAAAAAAGCCTTTAACAGGGAGGAAAAAATAGGAAGAAACCTCAGGGAGAGCAACAGAGGAGGGATCTCTCTCCCAAGATGGACAGATGTGCAGTGGATGTTGTGTATACAGAATAAAACAACATTTACAGAATCCAAATTTGAAAGAGGATAACAGAATTATAAGATATATGAAGAATGTGATAAAGAGGACACCAAGCAGTGTACAGATACCACCAGCACAGCCCAGGACCTGAGTCGTGTGACCACCATCACCATGTAGACCTGGCAGGAAGATAGGCTCCACCTGCACACAAGGGAGACTCGCATCACACCATTCATAAATACAGGAGAGGCGACAAAAAAAGTTGTTAGTCACACATTGGAGAGAGAGAACAATGTAACATTGAAACAGGAAAACATAAAGAGTGTGATGAGGAGGTTGCCAAACAGCATCCAGGTGGGGACCACTATCACCATTGCAACCTGGCAGGACAGACGACACATACACACAGGAGACTCAACGTTACACTATTTGTATATATGGAAGAAGACAGGAAGAGACATTATTCAGAGGGAGAAAAACATGTGAGAGAGATGAGGATAGATTGCAATAATCAATCTCTACTCTATAATCTCATCAGCAGGACAGAGCTTGGTGAATTCACTGAGAGAGAAACTGACCCACCATGCAGTACATGTCGTGAAATACTCAATTTAAAGGCACCTAATTGTAGGTTAAGGCAAAAAGATGAGTTTTAAGTTTGGATTTAAAGGACTCAGCAGACTCTGACTGTCTGATGGCAGCAGACAGGTTATTCCACAAGAATGGGGCCTGATGGGAAAAGATCCTGCAGCCTGCTAACTTGTTTTTAACTTTGGGTACACACAGGAGCCCTGCATTTTGAGAGTGGAGAGCTCAAGATGGACTATACGGTCTAAGGAGACCAGTCAGGTATGATAGGGCAAGCCCATTTAGGATTTTATAAGTAAAAAAAGAACCTTTAAGTCTTTTCTAATATAGGAAGCCAATGAATGGAGGCAAGAATTGGTGTAATGTGGTCAAAGTTTATTGTATTAGTTAGGATTCTAGCTGTAGCATTTTGAACCATCTGAAGACTTTTAATACTAGCACATGGCAGATCTGAAAACAGAACATTACAGTAATCGAGTCTGGATGAAAAAAATGCATGTATTAGAGTGTCTGCGTCAGCCATGGAGAGGAAAGACTGAATTGTAGCTGCGTTACGTAAGTGAAAAAAGGCAGTCTTGGTGATTTCTTTAATGTGCTTATCAGAGGAAAGGCTGGGATCAAACATAAAATCAAGATTTTTGGCTGCCATACATGTCCTGTCTAGCAGGGCCAACAACCAGCATCTCAGTTTTATCCAAATTTAAAAGCAGGAAACTTAGAGACATCCAATTTTTCACAGCAGCCAAGCAGGCCTCTAAATTAGTCATTTGAGTATGATCATCAGCCCTTATAGGCACATACAGCTGAGTATCATCCGCATAGCAATGGAAATTTATTCCATGACTGCACATAATTTGGCCAAGAGGCAGGATATAAAGAGAAAAACTAGAGGGCCAAAAACCAAGTCCTGAGGTATACCATATTTAACATCAGAGAATTTCGATGTAATATTATTATAGCAGACACATTGTGTTCTTCTGGATAAGTAGGACTTAAGCCAAGAGAGACTAGGCCAGAGACACCAAAATTACAATTTATTCTATCTAATAGAGCACAGCGAAGGTCTCAAATGCTGCTCTGCTGCACTGAGGTCCAGTAATGGATGCACAGAGGTGGAATCAAAGTCTATAGCAAGTAAAAGATCATTTATCACTGGTTAGAGCAGTTTCAGTTGAGTGGCAGGCCCTGAAAACTGATTGAAAAGGTTCATATAGATAGTTTTCTTCTACAGGGGTCGAAAGTTGTTGATACACCATTTTCTTTAATATTTTAGAAAAGAATGGAAGATTAGAGACTGGTCAATGCTATCGACCAGTCTCTAATCTTCCATTCTTGCATTCTATAATAACTATATTTATCAAGAGACCCTGGATTGTGGTGTGGTTTCTTAAGTAGAGTTTTGACCACTGCTGTCTTAAAACTACTGAGAAAAATTGTCAGTTGTAAGTGATAGATTAACAGTCTAGCATTGTATGCCCCAGAAAAGGCCAGAGGTCTTTAAAAACTTTTGCTGTTAAGAGATCAAGTAGGCAAATAGTTGGTTAGAAGCTGACACAAGCTTCGTCAAAATATCAAGAGAGACCGTCTCAAAAGCTGTAATAACAGGGACTATCTGTGGCTCATTGTGTAGATATGAATCTGCAGGATATGAATCTACACTAATTGTTTCTAAACTCAACCTTATTGCAGAAAAAGTCTATAAACTCACGGGCTGTGAAAGGTGAGCAGCTAATACATGGCTTCTTTTTAGTAAATTTGGCTACACCATCAAAGAGTAATCTAGGATTACGTTTATTAATGTTGTTTAAGACAGAGCGATAAGCTGTTTTTGTAGTAGATATAACATGCTTGTATTTCAATAAAAATTCATGCCAAGATAGGTTAAAAAACTTCCAATTTTGATTTGTACCACTACATTCCAGCCTCCTGCAGGCCTGCTTAAGAGCATGTGTCACTTTGTTAAACCATAGTATAGACCTATTAACTCGCCTAGCTCTGGTAGTGAGAGATGAAAATGAATCCAGGAGACTAGAGAGGGTCATATTTAAGTCACTACTGAGATTTTCAGCCGAGTCTGTCTCTTTAGTGAAAGGAGCCAAGGCTTCAGGCAACTGCTGGCTAAATGCAGCTACAGTGGATGGACCAATGTGGCGAGTGACAATTATATCTGTGCTGATACTAACACAACAGGCCAACGATGCTTCAAATTTAATGAGAAAATGATCTGACACAGAAGATGTGGTTGCCAAGGCAGTCAGATCAGAAACGGCTATCCCTTTAGATAAAACCAAATCAAGGGTGTTACCACTGCAGTGAGTCAACTCTTGGACAAACTGAGCGAACCCAAAAGTATCAACAAGCGCCAGAAAGGCTTTACACAGAGGCTCACCAGAAACTGTGTTCAAGAATCAGATCATTTATTAGCAAGGCTTTCGTAGACATTGATCTGATATTTGTAAAACCTTACTTAAGCGTTTTGGAGTCATCATCGGCAATCACTTGGGGTCAAGCCCGACTGTCTTCCCTCTGGGTCTTCAGGTGGGAGTAGAGGCCCATCCTGGAGCCACATATCGGGAGGATGCCTGCGAGTGACAGCTTTTCTCTTTTTTTTAAGATTATATTTTTTTGTTTGTTGCCATTTTCCACCTTTATTGGATAGTGATTGTAGAGAGAGGGAGAGAGAGGAAAGGCAGGGGAGAGAGCAGAGATGACATACAGCAAAGGGTCCGGGCTGGATTTGAACCCGGGCTGCTGCGGTAAGGACTCAGTCTTATGTGGTACACGCTCTACCTGGTGAGCCACCAGGACACCCCTGTGACAGCTTTTTATGTGGAGTGGCTGATGCCTGCAGCCACCACATGGTCCTTGGTAGGAGGTGGCCAGAGTCCAATGGCATGGAGAACCAAGACAATTGGGGACCACCCTCTGTTGCAGTCTTCATCCGCTTTCACTGCCATTGTGAACTGGAGACATCATCTGCCAGTTCTGCCATTGAGGTCTTTGTTGGATCGCGCTTCGTCTGAAACCTCCCCCTTGACCTATCTGCCTTGGGTGACCCTACCAGGAGCCAAGCTCCAGATGGCATAGCTCTTGGGATCATTATTACATGCAAGCTTCTCCACCATGGCAAGGTGGCAATCCAGGAGAAGTAAGTTAAACCTTGTTGCAGTGATCAGTAGTCATCAGAACTGTAGACCTACCACTAGATGAAGTATTAATTGGAATTAGACACCTTTTGTTATTAGTTAA
The DNA here is from genome assembly GCF_029633865.1 of Lampris incognitus. NCBI lineage: Eukaryota > Metazoa > Chordata > Actinopteri > Lampriformes > Lampridae > Lampris > Lampris incognitus. Next base: position 19,607,831 of record NC_079228.1, on the reverse strand, counting down.
CAATTTTGAAGATGCACTTTTTGGATGATATGTGATAACACTTTTGATAACAGATGTTTGGTTCTGAAAATTATTAGATGCTTCGTTGTGCATTTCACCATCACCAGTGGTAGGAATGATTATTAGATTATTGTGATTCACACATTTAGGAGAGGAGAGCTTTGGATCAATACAGCAAGGAAGGGAGATGATCTCAGTATGATAGACCAAGCTGTCAGTCTGATAATCTATACCAGTGGTGGCTAACCATGTGCCATGGCTCTCCATGGCACATAGTTAACCACCCCTGATCTATACTATGAGAAGATCCTTGACTAGATACATTGACTAAGCAAGTTGATTCTACAGCCGCACTAGGTTTAAACCTAGCAGTCTCTCTAATCACATGCGACCTGCTGAAAGATAAGTCCCTAGTGTCAAACTAAACATAGATGGCTATCTATATTGCTTGACAAAAGTGGCACCGCCCCAGTAAGGTGAAAGCTGTCTGCTTTTGGCAGGTCAGGGTGGCCCCAGAAAGAACGCCAGTTATCAAGAAAACTGAATCTTTGCTCATTACAGTAATGGGCCAGCCAGCAGTTCATTGAGGTGAGCCTACTGTACATCTCATCATTATCACAATTAGCCTTCACGGGTAAGGGACCAGAGACAATTAATCAATGCCGACACATCTTTCTGGCCAACTCAAGGGTCCTGACTAGACTAGCTTTTGTGATCTCTGATTGCTTCAACCTAACATTATTAGTGTCGACATGAATGACAATGTTGCTGAAAGTAGTGGTGTTGTTCCCTTATTCTCCCTCTGTAATGCCAGCACCCTACGATTAATAATATTTATTTCAACACACAGCCGGTCCATAGCATAAAAGCAACAATACAAAAAAAAAAGAAAAAAGCCAGAGTCTCCATCATAGAGGATAATCTATGATGGAGACTCTGGCCTCAGGTAAACCGTAAACCTAGGCTGGCGAAGCTAATTTGATATTGCAGGTAATGGAGTCTTTTATCTTTAGCGCGCGCATTGCTTTACCCTGTCGAAGAAGCGGGAGAGGAACGCTGGCTGGTAGGCCAACCAATAGGGCTGGCACGGGATGAAAACTGATTTGCAGTCGGGAGAGGTGATTGTGGACCAGGCTACATGACCGGTGGCTTGCTCTTGTGAGCCTTCCCATCTCGACAAACCGTGATAAAGTCCACTGCATCTGCTGACGAGGCTGAGCTAGCAGTCTGCTGTCAGGCCCGTGATTATCTGGAGTGCCCCGTCATGTCCATCCATCCATCCATCCATTAATTATCCGAATCACTTATCCTGCTCTCAGGGTCGCTGGAGTCTATCCCAGCAGTCACTGGACAGCAGGCAAGGCGACACCCTGGACAGGCCATCACAGGGCCGACACACACACACACACACACACACACACACACACACACACACACACACACACACACACACACACACACACACACACACACACACACACACACACACGCGCACGCACGCACACTCTTTGGTCTGTGGGAGGAAACCGGAGGAAACCCACGCAGACAACATGCAAACTCCACACAGAGGATGACCCCCCCAAGGTTGGACTACCACAGGGCTCAAACCCACGACCTTCTTGCTGTGAGGCGACCGCGCTAACCATTGCGCCACCGTGCTGCCCCGTCATGTCTAACGTACGTAATCGTCGCCAAAAGAAGCTGCTGTAACACAGCAGTAGCGACAACCTATCTGTAATTGCAGCACAGTCATCACACCATCCTTTTAACGAGGTTGCTTTGACTGTAAATGCAATAAAGATAAGTACTAGGCTAAGCTCAAAGTTTGTTTTTAATACTTGTGTGTTATTTGTTTTTATGTGGCACTGAGGTCCTTGTGAAACGTAATTTTGTTCCCTTGTACGTATGAGACATGCATATAAGGCAATGACAAAAGCAGTCTAAGCTAGTAAACAAGCTAGTAATGAAAGGCTACCCACTAACACGAGTCGTTTGAGAAAGACAACTAATTAATCTAGCGATAAGTGCACTAAGCACAGAAATTAGTGCAATCAGTGGGACAACTGAAGAGGCCAGAGCAGAATACAGAAGCGCAGACAGAGTAACAGAATAAACAGCAGATATTGGGCTATACAAATAAAATTGACTTGACTCACAGGTGAGCCGAATAACGTTGATCATCTCCAAACAAGAGCACATGTCAAGGTCTGGGTAGATTAGATGGTAAGCAAGCAATCAGTTCTCGTAGTCAACCTGTTGGGCAGGAGTAAAGACCTGAGCGACTTTGACAAGAGCCAAATTGTTATAGCCAGATGATTGGGTCAGAGCATCGCTGAAACGGCAAGGCTTGTGGGGTGCTCCTGGTCAGCAGTGTTGAGTGCCTACTGACTGGTCTGAGGAGAGACAAACCAAAATCCGGTGACAGGGTGTTGGGCTCCCAAGGCTCATCGATTCACGAGGGCACCAAAGCCTATCCTGTGTGGTCCGAGGTGACAGAAGGCCTATGAGGTAAGACGTTTGCCACTGGATGGGTTCTGGGTGGAAAAGAGAACATGATTTAGGAGGAAACATAGGATCTATTTAAAGTCTCTTTCTCTGTTCGCACTCTGTACGGACTGGTACGTGGTGTTGGAGCCACTCTCACTCTCTTCTTTAACTTTATTTTTCACTCCCCTTCTTCCATCTCTCTCGCACTGTGTTCTGTCTGTGTCCTCATCAGTGCCAGTCCAAGACCAAGCTTTACTGAAGTATATAAGCATAGTTTGTTAATTCTTCTCTTCTACATTCTGCTTTAACCTCTTCATTTGTTCTGATCACGCCATTTTCTGTGCTTAGTTCACTTATCACTAGATTAGCCAATTTTCTTTCTCAAACGGCTCTTGTGAACAACTCCTTTAAAAAAAACAACCCTTTAACAGGGAGGAAAAAAACAGGAAGAAATCTCAGGGAGAGCAACACAGGAGTGGTCATAATGTTTGGGCCCATCAGTGTATAATCGCAATATAATCTAGCAAATTCGGGTGGCAGCTACAGGAACCTCCGCCGCCGCGACGCGAACCCGTCTCTCCCGCACCGCGGGAGACATCGCTAACCGCTCGACCAAAGGGTCCGACCCACATGGATAAGTTGACAGGTTAGCCGTTAATTAATGGGCCGGGCCCTTTAGTCGCGCGGTTAGCGATGTCTCCCGCGGTGCAGAAGATATGAGTTCGCGTCCCAGGTGCGGCGGTTTCTGTGGTTGCCCCCAAAGTTCACTACAGCATTGTATTTTTGCTCGCATTTTCACTCACTTACTGACACGCACATCTACACACACAGACATGCTCACTGGAAGCCAAGTTTCGAGTTTTATTTATCAAATGTACAACAACACAATGTGGCAGTCATTGCTGGCATCTGCTAACCTCAAAAACCCCCAAAAAACCCATTTGAATTTAAAGTAAGACTAACATTTAAAATGAACAGTATGTGCAGGCCAAAAAAAAGCTTAAAATCATATACTAAAATCTCGAATTTGGCAATAAAAATCGTACATTTAACACATGCAAAGTGTGGACAGCAGGGCAGCAAAATCTGAGGTCAGGCCATTTTTAACATTATCACCACAGTACCGCATCCAAAAACTAGGTGTTGGAGATGGAGAACGGGAGAGAGCAATAGAGGTGTTGCAATTCGTTCCGAAGATGAAAAAAAAAACAACCCCGGATTGGTTGACCATTAATGCAGCGACGGCAAAACAAGATGTAGGTGCATGAATCAGCAAGGAAAGAATGACAGGCGCCTCCGCTGGGTGAATATACTGGATGAAGCCACGGAGGGTGAGTCATTCATTAGCACCTTTTAATACAGCGGTAAACCTCATTACGAAAAATGGCGCATTGTGCCCAAAATTAGCTCCTGATCACGTGTTTTGGAAAACTAAATGTGCTATTTCCATGAAAGCGTTTCGCACACTTACGTCAGGTGTTTGAAGTGCTCTTAAGTGCGTGCCTACTGCAGTCACAGAGGTCTCAGTATGTTGACACACACATCATACCACCTCTGGAACCCAGTTCACTACTGGTGTTCAGGATGCCCCAAGGGCCAATCGTCACTGCATCATGCCTGCTGTGAACAGTGACATGATTTCCTGTAAGGGCTATTTATACGACAGGGGCTTCATTTATGAACTCGAAATGCACAGTTCTCACTTATGGGTATGTGTTTTCAATTATTCCACGTCATTTCTAATCATCGGCCGTATTCGTGCTTAAGTTACCGTGTCTTTCATTTGAAGGAGAATAAACACTTTTTTGCCACATTTACAGGATGTTACAGACAGTAGTCTACATGTTGAATTTCACCTAGCTCCCAAGTGAGACTTTAGAGAGCAGGGTCGTCCGCAGTGTAACACTGCTGGAGCAGGTTTTGGGCCTCACTGAAAGGCACTTTACTAGTGATGGTGAGCTGGTTGTAAATGTAATGGACATCTTCAGCGTTTGCATAGTCAGCATTCTTTTCTTTTTTTTGTGTGTGTGGAATTTCTCTCCCCAATTGTATCCGGCTAATTACCCCACTCTTTCAAGCCGTCCCGGTCGCTGCTTCACCCCCTCTGCCGATCCGGGGAGGGCTGCAGACTACCACATGCTTCCTCCGATACATGTTGTGTCGCCAGCCGCTTCTTTTCACCTGACAGTGAGGAGTTTCACCAGGGGGACGTAGCGCGTGGGAGGATCACGCTGTTCCCCCTCCACCCAGAACACGCGCCCCGGCCGACCAGAGGAGGCGCTAGTGCAGAGACCATGACACACACCCACATCCGGCTTCCCACCCGCAGACACGTTCAATTGTGTCTGTATGGACGCCTGACCAAGCTGGAGGTAACACGGGGATTTGAACCGGTGATCCCCGTGTTGGTAGGCAACAGAATAGACCGCCACGCCACCCGGACGCCCAAGCCATTAATTCTGCTACGCTATCTGGGCGCACATAGTCAGCATTCTACATTTCTATCTGCCAGGGTTCAAGCCATCAGTATTTGTGGTTGAAGGGTGCTTCTTATACCGCCCCGGATAAAGAATTAACTCGTAAACACTTTCGATCATGACATAAGCATGGATCCACAATCTTATATTTCAACACTAAAACGTCAACTTTGGCTAAAGTTACCAGATTTTTGGGTGCAAAACGGGCATTTGTTGCGCCCTGTCCCTCCCCTAAAGACAACTAGCAAACCCCCACACATACATCCATCATTGCTGGCAACTTCTAAGCATGACTCAAAACCAGAGTTTTGAGTCATGCTTAGAATGGCTTTCAGTTTGTTTTTAAAAATACTTTTGAACGAATTTCCATTTATAATAGGGTCATTCTATGGAAACGGCATTTTTTCTGTCCCTAGCCTTTACAGAAATATTACACTTGAAAAATACTTTAGGGTTAAAATGTAGTTATGTTTTAAAATAAAACAGTTATTTGAACAATTGCGTCTTTTTTTAGCCATCAATTTGGCAATATTTGTTTTTTATTCAGTTATATAGAATACCAAGCACCACAGAAATGCTCATCCCCACAGTCATGTGTAGAGGGCAAGTGCTGTATTTTGAGGTCAAAAACATGATTTTCTACCATTTAAAGCACAATAATTTATATACATAGTGATCAAATATATGATGTAAATTACATAAAAAATTCCTCTGTGACTCTGTCTACATGTGATAAAGTGATTTGAGAAATAATATTTCATAAGTCTTTAATATCGCCAAAGGAGTAAGGTAACACCAGTGACAAAAATACAGTACATGTGGTCTTTAAATAAATGCACAAAAAAAGATTTTAAAAAATCATTAAGTTTTCATTTATGTGTTTTCATAAAGACAATGAGTTCTATAATAATGTGGTCTAAGTTTAAATGTTAGAAAAAGAAACACATTTTAAGACATTTTGCCATTCTAAAAGTGGACGTTTCTGTAGAATGACCCACTAGTAAAAAGAAAAAAAAGTCAGAGGGGGTGATCCTTAAACATTTCCATGCACAGTGCCTGCCATCGACAAGGCCCCAACTCTGATGACTGTACTTGGAAAACAGGGATTTCTTGTCATCCTAGCACTGAAAGAGGAGTAGCTAACTAGCTAGCATTAACATTGTTCAACCTGGCAACGAGCAGACTTGGCAATGTATTGCTGAGAGGACAGCAGGATGGCTTGAGTGTCCTATGTATGACATTTCCGGTCAGGGCACCAAGACGCACAGGTTTGCGGAGTTCACACCCAAGGGATGCTGAAAGATGAGGTCACTGCAGGAAAGGGAAGTGGGGTGGAGTGCACCTGGGAGGCCTGTCAGCTGGGCGTGAGCTGAGGAAATGGGAATTATCAGAGGCCCAGTCTGGCCAAGTCTGTATGATGCCATTTCTGTCTCTTATAGGGCTCTACTCAACTAAACGGGACAATTTTAACAAACCGTACAATGTATAGGATAAAATGCAAGACTAAGTTGGACGTTTTTACTGACAGCATGTGAGAACTTTTTTCTTTCAGAACCGCTGACAACTTTCTTTAGACAAGCTCAATGTTCTTAGCTATGGTGACAGCATAACTGTTACAGAGACTCCACAAAGTAATTTTAAGGTCAGTGGACTGAGAAAATTGGTTTCAATTATCCTCGTCTGGGTGATTGAGAGCGAACAAAGCCAACCTCCCGAACAGCGAAACGGTAGTCATCCCTCTGCCTGTGTAGTATAAGCCTCTTCGGGGATGAAACAAGAGCAGCTGATCCATGCCGTGGAACGTCTCCTCTGTTCAGAAACCACATCTAAAGAGTTTACAAGGCATCAGCGGTTAATTTATAAATCATGATGTCCCAGAACACCAAGGGGCTAGTGATCTACCAGGCTGACTGAGACTGGAGATGTCCCAGAAAGTATCTTTACATGCAACGAATGTGTTAAACAACACAGTGGTGTCACGATATGGGCATACCTTTAACATTATTAAATGACCATTATACCGTGGGATGATTGAAATGGAACTTTTATAGTTAACCACTGCTGTCGTCGTAAAACACCTGTGCAACCCAAACACTTGGTAAACTAAACTGTATGTGGAAAAACTCAACGTAGCAGTCATTGTCCATTAACCACAGTGAACTACCATAACTATTTACAAGCGAATACAGACTTCGTTAAACACAAATGAAAATAAAAAGGCTCAGCAATTACAATGACCTTTTGGCCTTCGCAACACCCAGACTGAATTTCAACTGCAGCACTTAGGTGGTTATGCAGTGAGTGCCACGCTAGCTAACAATAAGGCGAAAAGCTAATGAAGTCTTTTGGACAGATGAAAATAGAAAGGCTCGGCAGTTTTCTTTTTTTTGTTTTTGGTATATGACAACCTGCACATGTTATATCAGCGCTGCAAAGCATAGTATGATAAAGCCTGGTGTGCCTCCAGAAATGTCACTCACTCACTCACTCACACTCGCTCACACACTCACTCACTCACACTCGCTCACTCACTTTCACTCGCTCAATCAATCAATCGCTCGCTCACTCACTCACTCATTCAATCGCTCGCTCACACACGCACATGCACACAGACACACACACACACTTGTTCGCTCGCTCGCTCACTCACTCACTCACTGAATGAATTAATTAATCAAGCAATCGCATAACCAATCAATAATTTATACTTTATTTTTATTGCATGATTTCCTACACTGTCATCTAACACAGTGCTTCACTGAAATTCACAAGAGCAGAACAGTATAGAGATGAAATACCCACAGAATAAATGAACCAAAAGTACAGTGTAATAAAAATAGAATAAAATCAATAAATAAAGTCAATAAAATCCCTAAAACAGCAATGCAAGTAAAAACATTGCTATAAAGTAACGTGTTTAAGTCCTCCTTGAATCTATCTGGCAGCTCTCAGACCCTCCAGCAGACAATTATACCAGCTATGGGGCCATAAACAGTCAAGGATGCCCAGCCAGCGGCCTCAGTACATTCAGTAGAGTACTACCAGAGTGCCTGAGGGCCATGGTGGCTGCATACATGTACTTTAAAACGTCTGTGAGCGGCAGAGTTTCAAAAGAACTGTACTTGATTGATGGTCAAACCAGAAATTAGGGCATTAACGGGAGTCAAGTCTACAAGTAATAAGAGCATGCAACTATGATCAGCTCTCTGCTGTGTAAAAACACATGTACTCTGATGATACAAAACATGATAAAAAGCTGTTTTCTTTAAATGCTAGGTAAACGCTCAACATATGCCTCAAAGGTCAACTCAAATGGACAATGGACACACACACACGCACACACACACTCACACACACACACACAGAGTGTGTGTCCGCCCCAAGGCCTTATTATGGTGGGACCACAGGAAAACTCTGGAAGCTTTGAAAAATATTTCTCTCTCTGGTTCCTCAAAATGGACTCAGCACCACCACGTAGCAGGGCCCAGGCCCAGCCTAAGCGCACTTTCCCTCATAAAGCTCTCGATCTTATTTCCCAGACTATTATGCTTGCATATTTCAATCGCCGTGGAGCGGCATGAGGGGCGGAGGAGGAAAGGATCAGGGGAGCGAGGGGAGGAATGAAAAACACAAGGAGGTCAGCGAGAGAGACATTTCTTTCTTTCACACCATGTGTTACTGTAAGATATTCATTTCCTCTGCCATTCCTATCCCTCCCTCCAGCCCTTTGTTTTTCTTCTCCATCACTGTCAGCAGACTGGCTGAGGTAGTCCAGGTCGCGCAGAATCTAGTCTCCATTTTCGATCCATCCCCCTCTAAATTGGTTTCCCAAACCTGAACTGTGAGGAGTGCAGCTGTGGTAACCTGAGATCGCTCTGTTGTATTTCTGAACCGCCAAACTCCATTAAATTGAGCATGTTTGACTTCTGAGCTTGGCTTTGTGCTAAGGGGTAGTCGGACAAATCAAATTGAATCCAGTTTCAGATTTGTTGATTGCATTCAGATTTCTAAATACGTACATTCGAAGACTTGGAACGACCGAGAGGCAACACAGCAGCAGCGGGAGCCAACGAGGCTTTGGGTCCCAAGCCACGGAAATGTCATTGATTGATTTGATAATTTATTGAATTATTTACCAATCAAGATGTAAGCTCAATAAGTAACAGCGAACACGAGATACCTCTCCCCTCTTGTTTCTTCTCACCTTCCTCTCCCTCCTCCTCCTCCCCTGCCCCGCTCTCTCTTCGTCCGCCTCTGCCTCCTGGCCTATCCTGGCTTTCCAGTAAGCCTGAAATGATTATTTAACAATGCAGGATGCCTCCAAGTTAAGACATCCCTGTCTTAAAATCATAAAAACACCACTGTGGTTGTATTTCAAAATGGAAAGTATTCTGGCAATCTGGGACCGAATATAACTCATTCCATCTGGATGACGGGGAGAGATGCTGAGGCTGAGTGTGTCCCATGCTGCTGTTGACTTGTTGTCATTTTGACTTTCTGTCACACCTGCAACCCCTCTCGCTTCCCATGCACAGTAGTTGTGCTTCTCCGTGAGGCGGTGTGTTTTTGAAATCTGATGGTTGTAATTCTTTATAAATTGCTGCTCCGCTCGCAACGTCCCCCAACAGTTGCATCATGGAAAGCAAAGCAAGCGAGAGAACGGTGTGTTTTTTTTAAAGTTTTGTTTTGTTTTTTTTCTCCTCCAGCTTAATCCAAATGTGAGCCATCGCCATACCAGACGTACTGGGATAAGCAAATGCATGGACACAGGTACAGACACACATGCACACACACATCCACGCAGTGTGTAAGTTGACAGAAAACTTGTAATGAGGGTGTCTGGGTGGAGTGGCGGTCTATTCCGTTGCCTACCAACACGGGGATCGGCGGTTCGAATCCCCGTGTTACCTCCAGTTTGGTCGGGCATCCCTACAGACACAATTAGCCATGTCTGCGGTGGGAAGCCGGATGTGGGTATGTGTCCTGGTCGCTGCACTAGCACCTCCTCTGGTCGGCCGGGGTGCCTGTTCGGGGGGGAGGGGAAACTGGGGGGGAATAGTGTGGTTCTCCCACACGCTACGTCCCCCCTGGCAAAACTCCTCACTGTCAAGTGAAAAGAAGTGGCTGGCAACTCCATATGTATCGGAGGAGGCATGTGGTAGTTTGCAGCCCTCCCCGGATTGGCAGAGGGGTTGGAGCAGCAACCGGGATGGCTCCAAAGAGTGGGTTTATTAGCCGTTGACAATTCGGGGGGATCAAAAGAAAACTTGTAATGCTGGGTAATAATATGACGCCAACCCTGTCCCAGCAGCCTTGGTCGGGGGGTTGATGATGGGGACTATACTGTTGGTGTGATCCAGGTCAGCCACACAGTCCAAATGCAAATGTACCCTCCACCGGTTGGTCCATGGCTTTCCAAAACATCTCCACTGATCAGGCTCCAAGTTAAATGCCCACTTTCAGTCGTACCATGAGTCCTATCAGTATTATCCTCTCAAACGGTATTTCTGAGGTGCTGCTGACATTTTAGCCCTTAGAAGGTTTTCAGGGAAACCAATTCAAAGCGGGTGTGTTATCTTTACAAATTCAGGATTGACAAGGGCTGTACTGTGCTTGTCAAACGCAGCCCAGACAGTGCGGAAGTTTAGACACACGTCGTTAATCACGACTCGGTATTTCGTCCCCTCAACAAAGTGCACACGTTCCTGGTTGTTTCTATACTGACATCAACAAAGCATTGCAGGGATAATATTTAGCCAGGTGCCGAACGCGGATTGGAAGACGGTTATATGGCCGAGTGCTTTATGGAATCCCTCCTCCTCCTCAGCAGGCCGTCTTTGGGTCCAGCATAATAATATGGAAGTGTTGCCTCCAGAATGGACCCTAGGGACGAAGAGAGAGGGGGAGAGAGAGATGAGAGAGAGAGAGAGAGAGCGAGAGAGCGAGTACAGATCGGAGAGAATAAATAAAGAGGAAGTGGAACGACACATTGATGGAGTGAGAGCGGAAGGAAAGCGAGCAGCAGATGTAGACGGAGACAAATACCAGCGTGTCTGACAATGACAGTTAAATCCAATGCCCGGCTTTGCCATAAATCAGCTCCCGTACTCCCGATGTTCCTGAACTATTTGTAAGTGAGATAATCACATTTGGGATGGAAAAGACTTCCATACTGCGGGGAGGTAAAACGACGGAGCGCTGCAAAAATTCCTTCCTTTGGAATGTTATTTCGGAGACATATGCTTTATATATGAGCTTAGGACTGGGCCTGTGCGCTGCTTTATTTTCCCAACCAGACGTCCACCAGCATGTTAACCTAGCTGCGGTCAAAATAGGGAGATGCTTCTGCAGCGTTCGCACCCCACCCCGCCTGTATCCATAGAGAGCATCGCACCTTATTCATGTGTAACTGTGGGGGTTTGTTGGAGAGAGAGAGAGAGAGAGAGAGAGAGAGAGAGAGAGAGAGAGAGAGAGAGAGAGAGAGAGAGAGAGAGAGAGAGAGAGAGAGAGAGAGAGAGAGAGAGAGAGAGAGAGAGAGAGAGAGAGAGAGAGAGAGAGAGAGAGAGAGAGAGAGAGAGAGAGAGAGAGAGAGAGAGAGAGAGAGATCGAGAGAGGAGAATGGTAGGCTTTGGGTCCTACTAGAGGGCCACCTCAGCGGCTAGAGTTACCTCCACTCAATCTTCTCTCTTTGTGTTCCCTCGCTCCCCCCCCCCCCCCAATTGAGCAGAAAACCCCCGGTTCTCCCTCCCTCTGAGCTGAGCAATGGTGTGTTACTGTATGTTTCCATAGAGGGGGGGGGGCAGAGAGAGAGAGGGGGGGGGACTGGGGTAGGCTGCCCTGGTCCAGCTTGGCTTGAGAAAACCACATACATTACTGTACCCAGTTTCCAACATGCTTCGAACCAAGAAACGCACCTCAGAAGCAAAACAAGCCCTTTTCATCTCTGTTGCTCTTTCCTCCGTCCTGCCTGTCTATCTGTCCTGCTTTCTTCCTGCGTTTTTCTGTTTTCCTGTTTTTCTTTGGTCCATTATTTTCTTAATATATTTTCGCAAATGTGCAAACATGTCAGTCGTAATTCGTGGTGATAGCAACCTTTTGTCCAAATATTTCCACTGTAACCTTAACCAAGAAATCAATGGCAAATCCTTTTAATCGTGCTGTTTGCTGAGGTGGCCACAAATTCCTGCTTTTCTTGGCTACTTGGCAACAACCTGTTTAAATACACTGCTGTTTCTCTGTTTAGAGTGGAGTCGAGGATTTAACCTCCTCAACCGGCCAGTCATCATAACTGATGACTGGGAGAGATTGGCTCAATCTATTCAGATCTGTCAAGCGGCGATATCGGCGAGGCTGGTGGCTATATTTAATGTGTTTGCACAGCGTGTGGGTTGTGGGCATGTTTAACTTGCATCCACAGTATGTGTGAACAGAGCCTCTGTAAAATGTGTGCAGTACGTGTGTGTGAAGTTTGATTGCTGTGTCTGTGTGGAGAGAGAGAGGGAGACAGAGAGGGAAAGAGAATTTGTGTGTGTGAGTGTGTGTGTGTGTGTGTGTGTGTGTGTGTGTGTGTGTGTGTGATGCATAATGTCTGTACATTTATGCACATAGCCTGTCTTAAAATTATGTTGGCATGGTTTTTAAGCTTCGTGTGTGAGTATTTATATATATATATGTTTGTGTGATATTTCTGTGTAGAATCAGTGTGTGGTGTATGAGCTGAATCTGAATGTGTGTGTGTGTGTGTGTGTGTGTGTGTGTGTGTGTGTGCAGAAAAACACACGCACTCCGGGTAGCGTAGCGGTCTATTCCGTTGCCTACCAACACGGGGATCGCCGGTTCTAATCCCCGTGTTACCTCTGGCTTGGTCGGGCGTCCCTACAGACACCATTGGCCGTGTCTGCGGGTGGGAAGCCGGATGTTGGTATGTGTCCTGGTCGCTGCACTAGCGCCCCCTCTGGTCAGTCGGGGCGCCTGTTCGGGGGGAATGGCGTGGTCCTCCCACGCGCGCGTCGCCCTGGCGAAACTCCTCACTTTCAGGTGAAAGGAAGCAGCTGGCGACTCCACATATACCGGAGGAGGCATGTGGTAGTCTGCAGCCCTCCCTGGATCAGCAGAGGGGTTGGAGCAGTGACCAGCACAGCTCAGAAGGGTGGGTTGATGGGCCAAGTGCAATTGGGGAGAAGAATGGGGAAAGAAATCCCCCCCAAAAAAGAAAAGAAAAACACACACATACATACATACACACACACAGATAACCACATGTGTTATGAGCACTTGTAAACACAGAGCAAATTTGTGTATTCACACAGTCAGTTGTCATTAACAAACACAGATGGACTGGGATTAAAAAATGGCCCCGGACATTTTTACCGAGACCAACCCACCACAAATAGCCCGTGGTTGCTCCCCCGCCCCCGCCCCGTCGACGCACATACAAACATACCAGCCCATAAGCATAATGGATGGATACTCTAGGCTACTGTAACATTAATACAGAGTGCCATGTTAACAGGAAGTGAAAGGTTTGTCACTAGCAAGCCACACACACACACACACACACACACACACACACACACACACACACACACACACACACACACACACAGCTAACAGATGCAACAGCATCATTAATCAAGCCTATGGATAGATGTTCATCGGCACTACAAATGACACTAGAACATAGCTTGGCACAGTGGCCACACACACACACACACACACACACACACACACACACACACGCACGAACATGAACACACATATACACATACACACACAGCAGATGCAGCAACATCAGCCTAATATCCAGTTGTACGCCCAACAAAACTAAGCCCAGTAAACAATAATATTGAACTAGGCAAAAGGCTGCTACAGTCTGAACTTGTAAGCTAGCTTACTTTAGATGAGTACAGCAGGGGACGACGGGGCTTGGTGCTGAACACTGAAATTATTTCATCACAGTCCAACGATTCAGTCAGTTCTCTTTCGAAGGAGAGCAGGGACAAAGAGTTCAGTCTGTGTGTCATCACTGATGCCCCGATACCGGTTTTTATCCACCTGATGGTGAAGGTAGTCTTTCAGCAGTTCTGCTGCTGACGGGGAAAGGGCCAAACTAGCAGCCACGTACGTGTCGTTACTACTTGGCCCTTGAGGAGAAACTGGAGCAGGAGTCGGTGTCTGGGTTGAGAATGATGACTGAACTTGAGCTGAATTCTCTTCCTCCTGGTCCTCACGACGTCTTTCTGTGACACACTTAAGCAAACTGTCTTGTTTCGCCATGTTTTTTTCTTAACCTACATTAAAAGCAGCTAGCTAGTGGAACGTTGGCCTCTGCTCCTCTGTCCCCTCACCTCTAGGCCTGCATGCCCAGCTCCACCTGCCCCTTGGCTGACCGACTCAGTACGTACTGACAGACGGATACTGAGAGTGGCAGAGCGCAAATAGAGAAAAGGCAAACTCCCAGACGACCTTCTCAACTTCCCGTCTCTTCTTTCCACTTTCTCCTCCTCCCTGTCTGCTGCTAAAGCTGCCTTCTATCGCTCTAAAATTCTATCCTCTGTCTCTAATCCTAAGAAACTCTTTGAAACCTTCTCTACACTTCTTCAACCACCACCTCCTCCTCCTACTTCCTCCCTTCTCCCTGATGACTTTGCTAACTTCTTTGACAAGAAGGTAAACGACATCAGATCCTCCTTTTCTCACCACCCGGTTAGCGCTGCTTGCACTATCCCACCCTCTGCACCTTCCCTCACCTCGCCACGTCCCACCTTATCCCACCTCGCTCCCCTCTCCCCCGACGAGGTTCTAAACCTCATCACATCCAGTCGCCCCAGGATGCTTTCCATCTGCCTTCCAGACTGCTAGTCACACCCCTTCTCAAGAAACCATCACTTAACCCCTCTGATGTCAAAAACTACAGACCAGTTTTCTTTCTACCCTTTCTATCCAAAACTTTAGAACGTGCTGTCTTTAACCAACTTTCTTTGTACCTCCACCAGAACAACCTCCTGGGCCCCAACCAGTCTGGGTTCAGGGTGGGTCACTCGACAGAGATGGCCCTCCTTGCAGTGACAGAATCGCTGCACTCTGCAAGAGCAAACTCTCTCTCCTCTGTCCTGATACTCCTGGATCTGTCAGCTGCGTTCGACACAGTGAACCACCAGATCCTCCTCTCTACCCTCGAGGGGCTGGGTGTCACAGGCTCTGCACTCTCAATGTTTGTAACCTACCTGACGGGTCGCTCCTACCAGGTGACATGGAGGGGATCTGTGTCAGAGCCTCGCAGACTAACTACAGGCGTTCAACAGGGTTCAGTTCTGGGTCCTCTCCTTTTCTCCCTGTACACGACATCCTTGGGTTCTGTTATTTGCTCGCATGACTTCTCTTACCATTGTTATGCTGATGACACCCTGCTGATCTTGTCCTCTCCTCCCTCTGACACACAAGTAGAGACACGCATTGCTGCATGCTTGATTGACATCTCAGAGTGGATGGCGACACACCACCTGAAGCTCAATCTGGACAAGACACAGCTGATGTTCCTCCCGGGGAAAGGTTGCCCACACCGAGACCTGGCCATCACCATTGACAACACCGTGGTGACACCAACTCGGACTGCGAGGAATCTGGGTGTGATCCTGGACGACCAACTGTCGTTTGCTGAAAACGTTGCATCGGTTGCTTGCTCCTGCAGATATCTCCTCTATAACATTAGGAGGATTCGCCCATTCCTCACCGACGAGATGGCACAGGTGCTCATCCAGGCTCTGGTCATCTCCCGGCTGGACTACGGCACCTCCCTCCTTGCTGGTGCCCCGGCGTCAGCCATCAGACCTCTGGAGCTTGTTCAGAAAGCTGCAGCTTGTCTGGTGTTCAACTGCCCTAAGTTCTCCCACACAACTCCCCTTCTCATGTCCCTACACTGGCTCCCAGTAGCTGCTCGCATCCAGTTTAAGACTCTGGTGCTAGCCTACAGGGCAATGAAAGGAACAGCTCCTTCCTATCTCCATGCCATGGTCAAGCCATACACCCCTGCCCGACCACTTTGTTCTGCTGCCTCGGGACAGCTGGTTGCCCCGTCGCTCAGAGGCCCTTGCTGCCGATCGACCCGGTCACAGCTCTTTTCTGTCCTGGCCCCACAGTGGTGGAAATGAACTCCCCACTGATGTCAGGACAGCGGAGTCGCTGCCCATCGTTTGGCGCAGGTTGAAAACTCACCTCTTTAAGAACTACTACCCTGTTACTTGTTCTTAGCACTTATTGTATTCACTCATTTAAAAAAAAATCTCTTTTTTGCACTTTTACTTTAGCACTGGTTTTGCTCTTAGATGCTTGTTTAGATGCACTTATGACCTATGATGACTAGTAGTTCTCCTGATGTCCTACGTTTTGTAAGTCGCTTTGGATAAAAGCGTTGGCTAAATGACTGTAATGTAATGTAATGCTCCTCTGTGCTGGCTGGACACCGAGCGGAAGAGGAGGGGCGGCTCACTATCTGGCACCTGTGACATGTAGTGCCACTCAACAAATCTGATCCATCATCATCATATGGTGAACAAGAAGCAAGAAACAAGAACTGCTTTATTTTTATTGGTCGTGTAGTATTCATTAACTTGCTATTCACTGGATGATCTGGCAAAAAAGGAGGCCTATTGATTGGGTGGGCCAAAAGTGGTAGTGGTAGTGTGGGGTGTTGAGGAGGAGGATGTGTGCTGGTGCATAATCAAAGTGGGCCGAATACGCGTCTCTCTCGCTCTTGTTTTTCTATAATGGATTGCTCAAGAAAAACAAAAGGGCTGCTCAAGCTGCCCACAGAGCGACCAGCCCACCGGGAATTCTCCCAGTGTTCCCGTTGGCTAGTCCGTCTATGTCAACAAATAGTGTTGATGGTTGACTTAAGTGTGAACATTGAACTACATACATTTATAGACGTTAAAACACACATTAACATACATATAATCTACCTGCACAGGCTGTCTTGTCGTTTCATCTGCTGCTAATATAAGAGTCAAACTCCAATCCGTGTGCAGGTATCCAAACACACACACAAACGCACGCACGCACGCACGCACGCACACACACACACACACACACACACACAGAGTGTGGTTTCTTTTCTCATCAGCAGCCCTGTTGCCCACAGATGTTCCCTGTCGGGGTGATCTGGAGGATTTGGGGAGCATTTTGAAGGGCAGGCCCGATGGCGCGCTCCAAAAACCCCGAGATTTCGATAAGGGTATTTGTTCTACCTGCTGAGCTCACCGCAGATGCTGAGCTGGTGCTGACTGCAGCATTTGAAGGGGGAAAATGTATGTGTGTGTGTGTGTGTGTGTGTGTGTGTGCCAAATGAATACAAAGTGAAATGCTAACCAAAATGATTTTGTATGTGCAGGAGACATTCATACAAGCACAGATGGTGTGTGCACATAAATATGGATGGGAGGCTGCATATGAACGGTCTTTATTAATGAGGAAGTGCACTATTCAGCAAAGGACAGCTGGGGCCTCCATAGCCCTGCTGCAATGGAAGCACGCCTATGTTCCCTCAACCCTATTTCTTTGAACGTACCTAAACTAAACCTAACATACCTTAACCTGACTTAACATCAACCTCTTCCTAACCTTAACCCAACACTTACCTTAACTCAACCTTAACCCATAGCTAACCTATTTGGTAGCCAACCCACAGGGCTGAGGGAACATAGGGCTGCAACAACTGGTCCAAGTACTAGTATGGAGTCGGTGTGAATCCTTGCATTATTTTCTCGTATCAGATATGTTAAGTGATTGAGTCTTGTGGGCTTTGACTCTGCATGATTGTCCAGGGGTGTTTCATATTGGCAATGTGCCTTCGACGCCCACATGTTTTCTATTGACTAATTGGGGAGACTCTAAACCGACACACGACCTGATATCGCTTTGTTGGTGTTGTTCCCATGACATCATAATTAATGTTGCTCCAGGACCATCGCTGCAATCACGCTGTTGTGATGTCGTGCCTTTGCGACATGGGGGGGAAAAGACCGAAGATAACTTCAGCCTAACCCTAACCTTAACCTAACACTTAGCTTACCCTAACCTTAACCTAACACTTAGTTTACCCTAACCTTAAGCTAACACTTAGCTTACCCTAACCTTAACCGATAGCTAACCTTATGTAACCAGTTTTAAAATACCTTACATTGTAATAAAAATCATGTTAAAAGAAAGTTATCCTTCTAAATGTGTGACTTAGTAAAACAAAAACCCAAAAGAACCAAACACTAGATATCATTATCGATAAGGTTAAAAGTTACACCAAAAATAAGGTTAGAAAGCTATTTCATAGAAGACTAATTAATAAGTGCAGTGGAATAAATATAAAAAGATACAGATGTGTAGTTAGATATATTGTTTGTTATTGTAAAGGGTTCACGTTAGGAGGAAGGGGTTTGTTTAATAAGGGAGCTTGATATGTGTGAAGAGAAGAACGTGGCGAGACGGGATGAGAGGGGGAGCGTGAAGAAATGGCGCCAGGGTGTGTTTGCTTGACTTAAGTCGCAAAGTGAGAAGTTAATGTGCATAAACGTAGCTATTAGTATCTCTGATTGTTTTACTCGATAATCTTCAAGAAGATAGTTACGCTACATATTCATGTGGACAGCTGAACGGATTTCCGCTCGAAGTTCGCCATGCTGTGTTCACGTTAGCATGTTAGCCAGAGCCGAGTCTTTTGCTAGCTGGTTGTCTCGCTGGTTGCAGCGCCAGTCTTTTAAAGGTTAGGGCCAATGGGCAATACTCACAATAAATCATGAATCCATGTGTGTTTTGCAAACCCTTTTTTTTTTTGTATACAAGTCTGCATCCCAAACACCGATTCTGGTCTGCTGCATGCTTTAAAAACCTTTTTGTTTTTTCAATTTGAAATGTTTTTATGACGGATTCCTGACCACTAAGCGTGACATGGGGCAGACTTGTCTCTTATTATGCAATAATAACAGACAGTTTCAAAGTTATTTGTAATGGTTGCACGGAGGGTGGTGGAGGAAAATATTTAAGCAGGCAAAATATGCATCATGTTATCTTTTTTTTCAGACGTAATGTTTAACATCTAACAGCTGGCAATGGTTTGGCTTTGACAGTTACAACAAACTAGAATAAGACGACAATACAGACTTATAAAAGTACCCATAGTGAACCAAAACATACATATAACTTGAAACTTTAGCTCAAATTAGACTGCAAAGGACAATATCTGAGTGATAAATTTAATCACTTCATTTAAATGTGGGCATCTCTTTGCTGGTTAACTGCTAGATATAAAACCGATTTCAGTTTTATAGGTCTGGGTGGAACTAGCCAGACCCACGGAGAGCTATATTGTACAACTTTCATCCAACTATGAGCAAGTGAAGGGATTCTTTAAATCATTTATTGAAATTTATTTTTACATCCTTGCATACATGCTACTTGCATACAAAATACCTCACATAGTTTCACATACTTATTTGTAATGCCTCTTCGTCTATTATCTCTCAACTGATATGTTTATATTCTCTCTTCTTATTTGATTCAGTTGATGGTTTCATCTTTTGCTATTTTTGATTTAATTTTGCGAATGTGGTTTTTTTATTTTATTTGATTGGCCAAGTACTTTGTAAACATACAAATGTTATTTCTTTTTTAACATTATAAAAGAATTATGGAATTATTGACTTCCAGGAGTGACTTATTTGGTCCTTGCACAACAAACATTCTGGCATAAACAAATACAATGATGTGAAATATTGCATCAATAATGTCCACAAATGATTAAATGGCAACAAGACCATGACCAAAGTGTCTTTATCCACTAAAACTGCTGAAATCCACCCCGGCTGTCAATCAGCAACATGAAGTCTAGTCCATTTATACAAGGCCTATTGTTTTCCATTGACTCCTCTGGAGTATACCATAGACTCCCAAAGGATAATGAATTATGATATAAATGGGAGACATGTTTAGTATCATTGTATTCTGGCTGCCTGGTAGAAGCATTTCGGCTGTGACTGGACGGTTTGAGTTTAATCAGAGGGGATGCTCTACGTTTGCAGGCGTTCCCGGTTTTTCGGGCCGAGCAGTCTGCGGCCAATTCGGGCTCCTTTTTCTTCCCCTTGGTGATGAATTCTGAATGCACAGGATGTTAATGACTCGATCGTTCCCACCATTAACATGCAAAGGCAACGGGAGTGGTCACTGTCCAACTGTGGCGACGGGTCCACAGAGCCAAGCTGGCGGAGTGAGGCTCATTCCAGACCTTGATTATATACTGTGAGCTCCCCAAAGAGACCGCGCCATCGTGGCAGTTAATGGTACTTTAATCCCCCCCTGAAACAGAGACCTCCAATAATCTGTAAAAGTTCTCATCGTTTAAATGAACACAACTTCAGTTTCATTACATTTAGGTAAAAGGAGAATCGCACAATCAAGAAGACCGAGGGCATTTTGATGCCCTAAGCCCTGAGGTTTCACAACTCGGTTATGTAACACGCTCTGATGCAGCAGTGCTTGGTGCGGATGAAGAATGTACACAAGTAGCGGAGGCCTGGATCTCTACCTAGGCTCCCAATATGTTTCCATTTTCATCCCCTGAACCCACACTGGAAACACAGGGCACTGTCCAAGATCGGTTTTGAAACAAGAACATTTGACTGACTCCTACAACTTGCAAACATGTTTTTCTTTTCGGTAATACATACATAATGGAAAAGGAAAGAGTGAAACACTCTGCCACTAATGGCTGTCTATAAATAGAATAACTTATGGGGAGGGTCGAGCTCTCCTTAAGAGTGCTCTACTGACGTGTGTTTAACTATTCTCTCACTTTTGGCGGGCTTATTCACCACTGAAGAACAAAAAAAAACCCCTCTCCTCTAGAGGTTGACAGTTTTAAAGTTGGACTGTAATCAATAGTCACCATTTAATTTCTCATAAAGTTAAATGTGATTTAAAAAAGACCTTGAAGACAGCATAATAAAGTATTCAGCAACATTTTTTTTTTATTATCTGCAAATGACTAAAATTGTTTTTGTTTTTTTAAAACCTTTATCCACAATTGTCCTAAACTGTGAGGGAGTGGTCTTGTACTTACTGACTGACGGTAAGGGTCTGTGGTAAGGATGGGCGGGATGCTTTGATCTGATAGGCTGTACGTGCTTTTTCAGATACTCGTGATGTCATCAGACATCACGAGTATCTGAAAAAAAAAGAAGCTCAGCTGAGAAGCCAGGGGGAGCTCTTTTGAAAAGAGAAGAACAGAGTAACTGAATTGTATCATTTAAACTAGTTTATTTGTTGCCGATTAAAGTATTTAGTGACATTACAAATTATTTATGGTTCAATTTCAGTCCGATTTTATCATACAAGGAAGGACAAGGCAAATTTATTGTACGGCTCTGAGAATGAAGCTGTAGCAGATGACAACACCTGTGATAACTTACACTCCAACTGCAATTACCTAGTCTGCTGTCATTGGCAGCCTACTATAAAACCAGTGATGGAGATGTCGATTTCCAAAGCTGTTGACCAGGGCTAAGATGTGATGCTGAGTCTTCGGAAGAACTTTTACATTTCGCAATACATGCCCACATCTTGGACAGAATATTGATAAATTGTAGTCTATGGGTTTGGTTACCAAAAGCTATCAGAAAAAATATCCATCAAATCCTCCCTGGATTTGTTTTCAGCGAGGCATACAATATCATCCATGTGCTATGGTGTAAACCAAATATCACTGTCAATATCTATCTATCTATCTATCTATCTATCTATCTATCTATCTATCTATCTATCTATCTATCTATCAAAGACAAAGACACTTTTTTGGCATTGTATATATATACAACAAAATTCCTCTCTGCATTTAACCCATCCTATACTAGGAGCAGTGGGCAACTGCCATGCAGCGAACTCCAGTTCCTCTTTCCATTGCCATGGAAAGATGATGATGATGACAGGAAACCGGAGCACCCAGAGGAAACCCACGCAGACACAAGGAGAACATGCAAACTCCACACAGAAAGGACCTGGAACGGCCTGGGGTTCGAACCCAGGACCTTCTTGCTGTGAGGCAACAGTGCTAACCACTGGGCCACCATGCCATATCTATCTATCTATCTATCTATCTATCTATCTATCTATCTATCTATCTATCTATCTATCTATCTATCTATCTATCTATTCTCCACTGTTGATAGTGACTTGTGATCAGTGATGACTGGTGGTGGTATTGGGTGGGTGGGCTAACATATGCATTATACCCATCAATAGTTCACGCTGCAGCAACAGCAGCATCATATCCAAGTTGCCAAGTCACAGAAACGACACTATATACCTTGCTTAGCAAGTGCTTTACAACAACACCATAGAACGAGAATCAGGAACAACTTATTGTCATTTAATTTCATTCATGTACTTGGGTACACAAGAGAAATGAAATTTCGTAAATTTCATTTTGGCCTGATGCCAAAAAACTATGTATGTGTCTGTCTGTCTGTCTGTCTCTCTCTCTCTCTCTCTCTCACACACACACACACACACACACACACACACACACGTTTCCTAATTTTGTTAGATAAATGTTTCAAATCCACAATTCCTTGTCGGGTCCAAGCCGTGTCTCCCCCAAAAAGCAGCAAGCATGAGAAACAGAAAAGTGAATTCTTAGCTACACTAGCCGTTAGCCAGTCCGTTCGTTGAAACCAAGTAACACAAACTTACAATTTTGTCGTTTGTCCTTTTGTGTTATTTGAACATGGTTTGGGCGATGTGTCCCCAGGCTATTCACTTCCAATTTTTCCTCCAAAGACATCGAAGAAAATGGTTGATAAAGTAAATAATCCTCCTCGTTCATGCTGACGCCCGCGCCGCGCCTACCTTCCCCTCCCCACTTTCGCACAAGTTGCACCTCACTGTAAGTACCGTTACTCTGTATGGCCGCTGTCATTGGTCAAAAGTCAGTGGTCCAGACACGGCCAGTTGTGTCTGTAGGGGCGCCCGACCAAGCCGGAGGTAACGCGGGGATTCGAACTGGCGATCCCCGTTGGTATGCAATGGAATAGACCGCCACGCTACTCGGACGCCTAAAAAGTGAACTGACGGGGGGCACTAGTGAGCAAGATGTGGCAGCGCCGTGTATAGACAAGTTTACGGGGCACTTCCGGTCCATTTCCGCATTCGGGCCACCCTATGCGTTTCTTTTCCGGTGTAACGAGTAGCTACCTAGTTACCACAGTTCAGGGAAAGGGTTTTCTTTGGTTGGCTTTTTGGCAGTGAAGTGATGGGAGCAAACAAAGACTTTTTTTGGTGGTTTCTTAAAATTCAAAGCCTTCAACCACATCCGTGATTCGAAATCTGCTGTTGGTTTTCTGTGGAAGGAAAACAATGGAATGCAGGGACATTGCCGTCGATGGGCAACACGCTCTCTATCCAACTACTCATTCAGGCGTTTCCGTGTATTAGTACAGCCACGCACCGCACAATGTGTCCCTGAACTATTTTTTGATTTTCTAATGTCCATTTTCAATGTTTAATGTTGTTGAAGATATCGCAGATCTAGGCTTGCATGTTTACATCCGGCTACGGATGTTAAGACCGGAAGAACAATGCACCCAGCCCGGTGCCCTAGGTAAGGGCGGGAAAACTCGACCTCTTTTTCGGAGCTCCTGGAGAACTTGATATTTAAATGGCTTTGTTAATTTCGAAACCAATACAACATCTCACTAAAACAACCTTAAAGATACTAAAACCTAAATTAAGTCAGGAATACCGACTGAATGGCGACAAACTTCCGTAACCTGGCGAGGCTTGTAATCCCTGCGACGCACAGTACTTAAAGCAGCCCAAATCAAGCCTCGCCCACCTGGACTGAAGCTACAGTTATGACCGCCGAAGCGATCAAGTCAGATATCCTATCATCCCTGAGGGAAGATATCCATCCATCCATTATCCAAACCGCTTATCCTGCTGTCAGGGTCGTGGGGATGCTGGAGCCTATCCCAGCAGTCATTGGGCGGCAGGCAGGGAGACACCCTGGACAGGCCGCCAGGCCATCACAGAAGAAGGATATCTAAGATAATAAGGGAAGAATTGAAGACTGCATTAGCTGAAGACTTTAATGCCCTGAAAAGTGCATTGCAAGCCATAAGATCAGAAATCGCCAATAACACAATCGCAATCTGATCTGAAATCGATCTTATGAAGGCGGACTTTGACATGGCGGAAGGACGGTCGACATGGTCTGATGAAGTGGCTTTGCTACAAACTGCCGTAAACCTGTCTTCAAAGCCATGTTGAAAAACTTAAAGAAAAGAAAGAAGACTTAGAGGCAGAAGGAGAAGGGGGAATGTAGGGATAGTTGGCATCAAAGACCAACCAGGGTCGCGTTCTCCCGCGGCTGTGTCCAAACTTCTTAAAGAAGCACTGCAGATGGACCGAGACATAAAAATCGATCGATCACACCGTAGCCTTGCCCAGTGGAAACAAGGGGACAGACAGCGGGTTATCATCGCCAAATTACACTGTGATGGGGACGCTGCGGAGATCCTGAGAAGAGCCTGGGACAGAGCTCCACTCAGTCACAACGGGAGACGGATAGCCATATTCCCCGACTACACCGCCAGCGTCGCCAAAGCCAGAGCAGGCCCGGCTCCAGGGGGCGCTGTAGTGAGGCTTAGCCCCCCACCCAAATTATTTAATGATGTCTAAATCCTCTAATAAATCAAAATCGTTATTGCATTATTTCATGTTGGTGCGCTATTTACCAAATTATAATTTTTAATTCAATTTAGGAAAAATTTCTTTTTTATGTTAGGTGGCTATCCAATCCAAATCATATCTGTTTTGCACGTTTCCGATACGTGTTGCGTCAGCAGGTGTCTCGCGAGTTTCAGTATGGTAAGGTACGCTCAGTCGGTACACTGTTTTTGACCAAATTGACCAAAAGTCAAAATGGATATAAGAAGATTTTTCAAAGTTGACAAAAGCAAATTACCAAATCAAAATGATTGAAGTGAAGAAGGAAGAGAGGGAACCACACTTGGAGTTACTAAGGCTAGTCCACAGAGCGACGGGCAACAGGGAACCGTGTCCGAAGTAGCAGAGGTATAGAGCGAGGAGCAACAGCCATCGTTAGCTATAGCTAACAGTGAGGAACGTCAAGTCAATTTTATTTATATAGCCCAATATCACAAATTACAAATTTGCCTCAAGGGGCTTAACAGCAACACATCATCCTGTCCTTAGACCCTCGCATCGGATAAGAAACATCGTGGAAAGTGGCAACGTTCCCTCAAACGATCAACAATCCTCACAATAACTCTCCAACTGGCAGCTTTGCACTAGACGATTTGGGGGTTGATATGCCTGCTCAGCCCACCTTGAGCAAATCCCCAAGGGTCAGAAACGGTCTTTCGTAAGCCAGTGGTATAACTGCAGGGAGTGGTTGGAGTACAGCGTCAAAGCTGATGCAAAATTTTGTTCATTCCTTGGTTTATTCATCTTCAGCCACTTCTCTGGGTTTGGGTTGTGGGGGCAGCAAGCTAAGTAAGGCACTCCAAATGTCCCTCTCCCCAGCAACATCCTCCAGCTCCTCCTGGGGGATCCCAAGGCTTTCCCAGCCAGATTGGACATGTAGTCCCTCCAGCAAGTTCTGGGTCCTCCCCGGGGTCTCCTCCCAGTTGGCCGTGCCCGGTAAACCTCAAAAGGAAGGCATACAGGAGGCATCCTAATCAGATGCCTGAACCACCTCAACTGGCTCCTTTCGATGCGAAGGAGTATCAGATCTACTCTGAGCTCCCTCTGGATGTCCGAGCTCCTCACCCTATCTCTAAGGCTGAGCCCAGACACCATTTCAGCCGCTACCCGTGATCTCACCCTTTCGATCACTACCCAAAGCTATTGACTATAGGTGAGGGTTGGAACAAAGATTGATATTTTGTTTCGCTTGTTGAAAGTTCGGAGTTGACTCTGTGTTCACCAAAATGGGATTCTCTCACTGGAAGTGCGCGCTCAAGAGAGACAGAGGCGTGAACAAACATGCTGCATCAAAAGAACACATGGAGAATAAGACAAGATGGAAAGAGGGAGAGACGAGCAAACACTGGCAAAGAGGTATCGACAATGGTATCTCTCTGCTATCATTGATATGATAGAATGTCTAGCGTCAAACCAGTTAGCTTTTTGGAGGAGCAAAGATGCGTTTCAGTCACGGGAGGAGGCCTGTTGTGGTCTGTTTCTCTCTCTGTTTGAATACACTCTAAGAAAAGATCCAGAATTACAGAAAATATTGATGCACTCACTTTTGGCGCGTCAACCACCGTGTGTGAAAACTCGTTCTCAGCATTGAAAAATGTCTTTACAGACAAAAGGCTAACCATGTTGCATGAACGAAAGGCACACTTGGTACAGTTGTCTTTTGAAATGGACTTGGCAGCAAGATTTTGCAATGAGTGGAAAGATGATGTCATGCAGAGATTCAACTCGCAACGGAATCACCTCCTTCAACTCTACTAATCGGTAAGTTCAATATTCTATTCTATTCAGCAAAATTATTGTGGAAGGTATCTGCTATGCCATTTAAAGTCGTGTGTGGCTGGCTGCCACGCCACCCTATTTGTGAGTGAGTTAAACGAGAATGCGCGTCAGAGATATTATTGCCACTCGCCATAATGGATGTGGGCTGATGGCTATAGGGCCTACCTTTTCTGTATGGGAAGTGGTTGTACTAAGACACATAAGGCAAGTCAAGTCAATTTTATTTGTACAGCCCAATATCACAAATTACAAATTTGCCTCATTGGGCTTAACAGCAACACAACATCCTGTCCTTAGACCCTGTCATTGGAACAACTCCCAAAAAAACAAAAAACAAAAAACAAAAAGACTCTTTAACAGGGAGAAAAAATGGGAAGAAACCTCAGGGAGAGCAACAGAGGAGGGATCTCTCTCCCAAGACGGACGATGTGCAATGGATGTTGTGTTTTACACAATTTACACAATACAACACTGAAAGAGGATAAACAGAATTATAATGGATTTATAGAATTAATGAAGAATATGATTCGCAGGATACCAAGCAGTGTCCAGACGCCACTGGAACAGTCCAGTACCCAAGCCACGCAACCAGCATCATCATGTAAACAAAAAATTATATGGTTTTATAAGATGTATAAAAAGAAAATGTGATGAGGGGAATGCCAGGCAGCGTCCAAGTGGCGACCACCATCACCACAGAGACCTGGGAGGAGAACCGACTGCACGTACACACAAGGGAGACTCACATGACACCATTCGCACACAGAAAAAGAGAAAGGAGAAGAAATCATTCAGAGAGAGAGAGAAAAGACATGTGAGAGAAGAGAACAGTTTGCAATAGTCAGTCATCAATTAAGTCATCAATTAGCCATAATCTATACACTGTAATCTCATCGGCAGAACAGTGGTTGGTAAATTCATTGGGACAGAAAACCGACCCGCCAAGCAGTACATGTTGTGAAGCACTTAACTTAAAGGCAACTAATTGTAAGCTAAGACAAAAAGACGAGTTTTAAGTTTGGATTTAAAGGACTCAGCAGACTCTGATTGTCTGATGGCAGCAGGCAGGTTATTCCACAAGAACGAGGACTGATAGGAAAAGGCCCTGCCACCAACTGACTTCTTTTTAACTTTGGGTACACACAGGAGCCAAGTATATTGAGAGTGAAGAGCTCGAGATGGAATGTATGGTTTAAGATCAGACGGATAAGGTGGGGCAAGCGCATTTAAGATTTTATAGGTCAGCAGAAGCACCTTGTATTCTGATCTAACATGGATAGGAAGCCAATGAAGGGAGGCAAGAATTAGTGTAATATGGTCAAATTTCCTAGATTTAGTTAGGATTCTAGCAGCAGCATTCTGAACCATCTGAAGATTTTTAGTACTAGATTGTGGCAGACCTGAAAACAGAAAATTAGAGTAATCAAGTCTGGATGAAACAAATGCATGTATTAGAGTCTCTGTGTCAGCCATGGAGAGAAAAGACAGAATTTTAGCTATGTTATGTAAGTGAAAAAAGGCAGTCTTGGTGATTTCTTTAATGTGCTTATCAAAGGAAAGGCTGGGATCAAATGTAACACCAAGTTTTTTGGCTGCCACACTTTGTGAAACCACAGAGTTTTCGATTGTTATCGTTACTTGATCAAATCGGTGTCTGTGTCTAGCAGGGCCAATGACCAGCATCTCGGTTTTATCCGAATTTAAAAGCAGAAAGTTAAGTGACATCCAGTTTTTCACAGTAGCCGAGCAAGCCTCTTGTGACTTGAGTATGATCATCAGCCCTTATACAGCTGAGTATCATCAGCATAGCAATGGACATTCCATAACTGCATATAATTTGGCCAAGAGGTGACGTGTAGAGAAAAGTAGAGGGCCAAGAACTGAGCCCTGAGGCACACCATATTTAACGACTCATTCCATAAGCTTGGAATGAGTTGCTATGTTTGTGCCAATGCCCCTCTAACAATTTACCCTGGAGCCAGGGCTGAGCCAGAGCTGCATTCACGGATGTGCAGAAGATGTTACGAGGATGACAATGAATCTGCTACAGTCTCTTCTTCCCTGCCAGACTGCGAATCTCATACAAAAATGAGGAGAAGGAGTTTCTGGATCCCATAAAGGCTTTGGAATATCTACAGAAGAAAGTCATCCCTGAGATGGAGAAGTAATGGAACAGACTTTTCCTGCCCATATTAAAAACAACGATATTTTTGTGACTTCATCACCGAGTGCCATAAAGACTTACAGGTATATACCATGCATCATCCACCTGGTTCGAATCCTTCTCTCTTTATTGGACCCATTGTTAGACATCTTAATTTTGCAGCCCAGGACCAGGTCCCACCACCCACCTCGCTTGACAGTGAGTATAATTCTAACTGTTCTATTGTTTTACTACTTCTGATCCCACTGTTCCCCCAGGATCCTGCATTAAGAATAAGGACAATGAGACCACCCCACTATTTCTTTATCCAGGCTTGGCCTTTTCTAAAAGTGAGAATGTATGGTACTGCTGTACTGAGAAGATTTTGTGTAATCCACTCCTTTTTTATTTATTTTTTTATCCAATACCCTTTCTCATGCCACAAAAACATACTGGTTATACATTACCATCATCAAGGGATCAAAATAGAAATTATAAACTGTAATTAATGGGATCACTTATAAGCTATAATGTTAAAGGTCTTCATAGCCCTGTCAAGAGAAAGGAAGTTCTAAAAACAAGCAAATTATCAGATAGCATTTCTACAGGAAACCCATCTGTCTGATGGTGAACATGATAAGCTTAAAAAGTCCTGGGTAGACAAAGTATAGTATTCTTCATACCAGTCAGGGAGGAAAAGGGGAGTATCTATCCTAATACATAGACAAATCAATTTCACACAAACATTAATACATAAAGACAATGAGGGGAGATATATTTTTGTAAATGTACTAATTGACGGTACTGAAGTATCCTTTATAAATGTATATGCACCGAATGAAGATGAACCTGGATTTATCAAAACAATCTTCAACAATATAATACAGCTCTGGACTTTTATTGATGGGAGGGGATTTAAACTGTGTTTTGTCACAACGTATGGTGTACATCTGCTGTCATTGGTCAAATGTTAGCGTCCTGAGGACTGAATGAATTTAGCCCAGATGATCGGCAAATCAAGGGGGTGTGCCACAAAGCCTGTCACTCACTTACTATGAAGATGAATGGAAGCTAATGCTACTGTGTTTGGGCTGTGAAAAATAAGCCCATTTAGATATATCCTGTGTTTTTCTGGTGACTATTTGGTGATGTTGCTGCTCTAGGTTCCACCAAAATGTAAAACAATCTGTTCCAAGATTTTTTTTAATTACAGTTTTATTATCTTTATTGTAAAAGAGAAGGAGGGCTTATAGCCCATATATACTAGCCGTCCCTGCTTGTGATACCTAATTTCTTTGCCCTGCTTCCATCAAATGCCTTTGTCTCTGTGGTTTTTCAAGAGTTTTCCACTGAGTCGACATAGTATATAGCCATCTCTCCAGGCCACGGCGTATGTGTGCGCGCGTGTATGCGTCAGCGCTCCTCGAAGGGATGAGGATGGGATTCATCGAGGTTTCAAATGGGAAACAGACTAGCGGAGTCTCTTCCAGGAGTGATTATATCTGTGGGATAGTGGGGTCCGTCCAAATTTGTGTGGTATCTTTGTCTCTGCCTCAGTTCCCACTGCCATTGTGAGGACACTGAGAGTAACCAGAAACAGGAGAGGACTGGAATGTACCTGTGCCGTTGTTCCTTTGTTGCTCAGCCATTACTCAGAGGGATGTTGCTCTTTTCCTCGGTGCTGAGACAGACGTTATGTCAACCTACGCTGGGGATTTCCGTTATACATTGTCAGCAATTGCTGTGAGAATTGGCCCACTCTTTAAAATACTAAGCCTCGGTTTATTTGATTTGCATGCCAGGGAACAAATATATGGACAGAATACACAGAGGCGCAACAGTAGAAATCATAAAACTTGGGATTTGAATGGTATTTTTCTGGCGCTCACTGAGTTCTGCTGTGTAAATCTCACATGAAAGACAGTTAAGATTAAATTTAATAGGTTAGATGATATATATATATATATATATATATATATAGCTTCTATCTACTGTCTTAATTGGGTCGTTAAAAGAACAAGATTTCGGAAATGTGCCCTTCTGGCTCAAAGAACAGAGAGATAACTTCCTATTTGTCCAAATAACGCCGGTGGTCCAATGGCTCTTCTCTCTTCTGCTTGAATATTTCAATGTTTTTCTTTGTTTTAAATCAGAAACAGGCCCGGAATTGTTCCCATGCATCTCTAATTATGAGAAAATGCATAGATGACATTCATTATATCAAAGGGAATTGGTGTCTCATCTCTGTTATTAGTTTATAACCTATTTAAGGCCCGAATAACCAAAAACCCCTACCATTTTATTTAAAACGACAAATTCATCAGCTCATGTTTTTTTTTTTTTTTTTTTTAAATGATGACAAAATAACAAAAACCAGCCCCTCTACACAGATTCACAGCTGAATTACATTTGATTGGAGGTTGCATTGATGTTTTTTTTTGTCATTCTCATAAATTTGCTGTGCCTGTCTACGTGGTCAGCAAATAACAAATAACTTTTGCAAACAGATCTTTAATTTTTCTTGTAAGTCAAAATCACTCTGAGATTGCGCAACACAATGGTAGAAGTACCCATGGCAGACAAAATAGTGGTTTGGTTGAGCGTGTAAATGTTTGTGTGGAATGACTCTACACGGGGGAGGCGGCTTTCTCAAGTGTATGGGATTGATACGGCGTAAGGATGTTTGTGTTCAAGAAATTAACCCTCTGCGCTGTTTGCTTACTTTTATGCCACGCTCCTGTTGGCGCAGCAGGCTTTAACCTGCCCACCACCCTCCACTAAGCCCACTTGACAACACAAACACACACACATGCATACACACACACACACGCACACATTCATGCACACACACACACACACAAACACACACACACACACATGCACATGCACATGCACACATCAACCCCCCCTCTAGCCACACATTGGCAGCTCCCTTGGAACAGCTTCTCCTTTTTGGGTGTTCATGGCATCAAGTCCTAATCTGAACCGTATGCTTGAACCTTGGTTTCAATTACTACCATCCTCGTTTCTTCTATCTTTCATTCCAACTTCCTCTCACTCTCTCTTCCTTACCCTCCAGCTGTTTTTTAGCAACATTTCCTTTGTTTTTTTTCATTCTCTGTCATATCTGTGTGTCTTAACGTATTACCTGCATCAGAGGGTATTGTGATGCTTATCGCTAACCTTATTCTGTGAACCTACACACCGTCTCAAGGTCCTCTTTTTTCATCCCCTACACCAATCAAAGATGTGAATGTGTGTGCGTCATCACATAGTGTTGTGTGTGTGTGTGTGTGTGCACGCATTGTGTACTCTGTTCATCCGCCCTATTGAGCACATCTGTGCAGCAGCTGAACGCTCCTTCAGGCAGCGTCTGCACTGTTTGGGTTTCAATATTGTGTATGTGTGTGTGTGCATGTGTATGTGTGCACGCACGCATGTGTATGTAGGGACGTGTATACTTTACAGTGTCTTTTGCATGTTTCAGTGTGTGCACAAAGTTTCCTTTGTCGACCTTTTATCTGTGCATGTGTTGGTGTGTGTCCATATGGTACGCGGTTATGTCCATAGAACACAGGTGGATGCTACCATATAGGGTCAACGCCTGAACACCTCCTTCAACACCATTCCTTGGACCCGCAGAACTAATATTTTATCAGGTAACCAAACACAGGAAAGATGGCTGAGCTGTACATGGCAGACATCGCAGTCTCTCCTTTATTTTTAGCCCATGGATCAAGGCTTGGTCTGCAGACTGGGACGACGGCCTTTAGAGAATGGCTGGACTCCCACTGCAGCCGTGAGACTCTCAAGGAAGCTGGAGCCTTTGGCAGACTGAGTCACATGTGAGCGTAGCCAGGTGGTTGTCTTTTTGCGTTTGTATATTCTAAGCATGAATGCATAGATTTTATTTTTTTTTACACTCAGGAATAGAAAGAGTGAAACGTTTTTGCAGTTTCAAACTACTACTTCACGATCGGTCACATATTTTCAATCCATTGGCGGGACACGCACATACTCATTCTTACAATCACAGCGAGAGGCAAAACAGAGTCGCCAACTCACATATTCTTTATGGCTTTTGAATGTGAAAGGAAACTCGAGAGTTAACTATAGGAAACTACCCCATAGAATGTTTTTAAAGGATAATTCCGTTTTTTTGCCATGTAATTTTACTCACCGGCTTTATTGTAGAGCCCTTGGACACAGAACCACCACTGGAAATAGATCTACAATGGCGTCTTATGGGGCCATGGAACACTATTCTTAAACCTGACCTTCCTTCAACTAACAAACCAACATTTGTGCCTTAGTTAGACTGTGTACATAGTTTATCTATGGTTACTACTACCCACGGTAAGTAAGATGGTCATTCCGGTAAGTTGAACCAGGAAGTAGCTCAGTTGTGCGATCAACCACTGTTGATAATCTTGGACATTTTTGGATTTCCCCCCCTTTTTCTCCCCAGTTGAATCCAGCCAATTACCCCACTCTTCCGAGCCTTCCCGGTCACTGCTCCACCCCCTCTGCCAATCCGGGGAGGGCTGCAGATTACCACATGCCTTCTCCAATTCATGTGGAGTCACCAGCCACTTCTTTTCACCTGACAGTGAGGAGTTTCACCAGGGGGACATAGCGGGTGGGACGATCATGCTATTTCCCCCAGTTCCCCCCGAACAGGTGCCCTGACCAACCAGAGGAGGCGCTAGTGCAGCAACCAGGACACATACCCACATCCGCCTTCCCACCCGCAGACACGGCCAACAGTGTCCACAGGGATGTCCGACCAAGCTGGAGGCAACACAGGGATTCGAACCGCCGATTCCCTGGCAGGCAACAGAGCAGACCGCCACACCACCCGGACGCCCCTATCTTGCACATTTTGGGTAATAACTTTACCTATGGTGGCACAGCGGTTAGCGCGGTCGCCTCACAGCAAGAAGGTCCTGGGCTCGAGCCCCGGGGTAGTCTAACCTTGAGGGTCATCCCGGGTCATCCTCTGTGTGGAGTTTGCATGTTCTCCTCGTGTCTGTGTGGGTTTCTTCCAGGTGCTCTGGTTTCCTCCCACAGTCCAAAGACACGTAGGTCAGGTGAATCGGCCGTACTAAATTGTCCCTAGGCGTGTGTGTGTGTGTGTGTGTGTGTGTGGTGGTGGGGGGGGGGGACCGCCGCCGCCCAATGACTGCTGGGATAGGCTCGAGTATCCCTGAGAACAGGATAAGCGGTTTGGATAATGAATGAATGAATGAATTAACTTCACCTATCATCTCAGTTTACACTTCCAAATACATGGTTTAGATAATTGGGTTTAATCAGACTCGTTGAAACATGTCTGAGGCTTGTATCTCATGACCCCGTAAGTCGCTGTTTTAAAGCTGTGGTCAGTGGTGGTCCTTCGTGCAAGATCTACACAATGATACCAGTGAGTAAAATGATATAACTGATAAGCACAATGACAAAAATTATGAAAAATAAGGCCCTGATTGTACAAAACCAGAATTATCCTTTGAGGTGTAATGGCTCTTGGCCGACTTCGAGATCAACATAACGAGTATTTTTGAGGAGCTGACACCCTAGTGGACTACACAGGATCACGTTACAAGCTTATTAACTACAATTAATTAACCTGATCTCAAGCACCATAAGTGCAGTACCTAATATTATAGCACTTTCACAGGCAAGTATTTACTACTGAGAGGCTAATCAGCATCCATACCAGGAAGACTGTGGCTTTGAGACATGACAGATGGAGCTGGAATGCAGTCTGGGGGCGTATCGGGAAAGAATAGACAAGGCTCTTTACTCTACACTGAAGTGTTGATGTCTTGGTATAAACCTGGCACAATGTCCTTTATTTTCTTCTACGAAAAGCATCATCGTCTCAGCTGCTATTCATCAATCCTGTCATTATCTGGTACCGTGGTAAAATAAACCGAAGAGGAATGGATGCAGGTGAGACATAGGTGCCGGAGCATGAGGCAGAATCTGGGAGAAAGATTTCCTGAACTGATCTCTTAAGCTCTCTACCCAAGTCCAATGATTAATGTACAGGGAGCGCAGTGATAGGTATAATCGAGGTGGTGATATTTGTTGCTGCGTACGTCCAAATTGAGATTAATGGAGGGACCCAAAATTCATTTTTTTTTTGGAGGTGTAAATGGTTTCACTGGAATTCTGTCGCTAGGGAACAGTTTATTTCCTGTCAGCTATTGTATTAGCAAACACTGCAACAGGAAATGAACTTTGGTCCGTGTAGAATATTTATGTTGTCAAGATGAAGCTGTCTATACTCTGCACTTTCTCATTGGGGGAAGAACAGTCGCTTGCCAAGATTCTTTATGAAGGTATGTTATATGAATATCTCTGAATATGATTTGGTGGCTGGATGTAAAAATGCGTTTTCAGCTGTGGGGGACTAAAGATTTCCCCGTGGCCACTCTTCAATCTGAATTGTATGTCTTTCATTTTGGTGTTTGTTAAAATATATTCTAGGGTGTTAAAGGTTTTTTTTTTTAAGTCTTTCCGAATTTTATACTCACCGTCCCTGTACTGCATAGGCATAAATAGTGTAACGACCGAGGATGTGTAGACTCGCTAGCTCGTTGACTAAAGGGTCGGACACTTGGTTGACTGGTTAGCGCAGTCGCCCGTGGTGCGGGCGACCTGGGTTCATGTCCCGGCTGCAGCGGTTCCTGGCTGCCCCCTGAATTCGCTACATTGGTGTCAGAAGTGGGATGGTGAGACCATGAGGCCATCGAAACACGTGCGCCCAGACGCGTGAAGGAGCTGGTATGCTGAAGTGTGGGGACGGGCTTCCCGAAGGAGGGGGGTAGGATGACTAGACTCGCTTGCCCTTGGCTAAAGGGTCGGACCCTTCAGAGGACTGGTTAGCTCAGTCACCCGTAGTGCGGGCGACCCGGGTTCGTTTCCTGGCTGCCCCCTGAATTCGCTGCAATAGATTTCATTTTCCCAATCATCCATCTGTTTCTTCATACTGGACACAGTTCCATCTCCGTCTTGCCATCTAAAGTTGAATGCAATTAACAGGGGACAAATACAGAAATCCTGCAAAAAAACAATTGTCCTCAGTTTAGCCAAAGCTAACAGCAGTCTATTATAGTGAATTTGAGTGGTCATTTGATAAACTTTACAGTAATTTTTATTGCTAAATTCCCTCTTAGTGTTTGCTTTTCTGTGCCGTGGCGGAGTGACTCCTGCTGGTAGCTGCTTGGAGGCTGCGTTGCGGGAAGTAACGCAGTAGGAAACAGCTGGAACCAACTGTACAAAGTGACTCTTAACTTTTAAAATGACCACTCAAATTTGCTATTTAGACTACTGTAGCACCATGTAAACTCTGGCTGACCTGTGGACAGTTTCTAGAGGACTGTGGATTTGTCCTCCGTTAATTGCATTGAAATCAAGGTTGCAAGCTGGAGCTGCATGTCCAGTGTGAAGAAACGGATAGATGACTGTGAAAATTACAAATTTTATACTCACCACTCATGTACTATCCATGTAGTACATGACTGATGAGTATAAGATAGGAACACGCTTAAAAAAAATCCAATTACTCATTGAAGTAATATTTCTAGGTGGCATTTTTTTCACATGATGTGAATAACTTTCTCTTACTCGTGTGTTGTTTTTTTTTGTTCTCAAATGCACATTTATTCTACTTGAATGCTCCCAGCAGCCTTTTACATGGGCAACTTGCATGTATCATTA
The DNA here is from genome assembly GCF_029633865.1 of Lampris incognitus. Lineage (NCBI taxonomy): Eukaryota > Metazoa > Chordata > Actinopteri > Lampriformes > Lampridae > Lampris > Lampris incognitus. The sequence continues at coordinate 19,571,453 of NC_079228.1, read as the reverse complement.
AAGGTTGATGTATTTTTTGTAAATTGCTGACCTGAGGCAAAAGCGCCCTCTCTGTCTGTCTGTCTGTCTGTCTGTCTGTCTGTCTGTCTGTCTGTCTGTCTGTCTGTCTGTCTGTCTTTCTGTCTGTCTCGCTGTCTGTCTGTCTGTCTGTCTGTCTGTCTGTCTCTCTATCTGTCTTTCTGTCTCTCTCTGTCTGTCTCTCTTTCTCAGTCTCTCTCTCTGTGTCTGTCTGTCTGTCTGTCTCTATCTGTCTGTCTGTCTATCTCTCTCTCTCTCTCTCTCTCTCTCTCACACACACACACACTCTGATGCGTTTGCTTATCACCAGCCACATACTGTGTGGGCAGCAGACATACCATTGCGGTCACACAATTTATCAGTGAAGTCCTAAGAGAGCAGGCCAGCTGTTAGCAACACACCGCAGTGGGTTGCTCTATTCATATCAGTCAGGTCCAGTCATCAGACCTCCTATCACATTGAATCTCTTTATAATACACGTGTACTGAACACACACCCACACCCACACGCACACCCACCCACACGCACACACACCATTTTCAATATGGCGTCCAGTCAAAACATGGGAATGTAAAACCACAACAAAGGAGAATCTGGAGAGCGAAAACAAAGAGGTCTGTAATCTAAAAAGCCGACAGGGTGATATAAATCAACAGTGTTTTTGACCACTAGCTTTTGGAGCCTGTCTACGGTATGCTTGTATTTACCGGGGCAGTCCAAAATTGTTTATGAGTGAGAGTCAAGTGGAGTATGTGGGTTACCATAGGAGTAGACAGACCATCCCGGGGTCGTGTGACGGGGCCCAGGCCACTCTGTCATCACTCGCCGAAGCCCTCCGCTTTGATTTCCTTTATTAGCTCCCTTATGTGTTCAACTACGTGTGTGTGTGTTTGGTCATACGTGTGTGTGTGTGTGTGTGTGTGTGTGTGTCTGGGTGCCTCGCTTCACGCTGTCTGCGTGCTCAGCCATTTATTTTACAGTGGAATGCTATCCATTAAAGTGACATGTATGAACATCATTGGCTTTCCAGTCAGGGCGCTCTGGGTTCCGCCGTAGGCTCGCCGCCTTAAATCACACATGTTGTAGTAGGTTGTAAAGACTCGAGACAGTAAACGCTGCACATGACGCCGGCCACAGCTCACACTGACATGTTCATAGTGAAGCATTTGTCTGGTGCACATGTTTGCATGGACGTGTAAATGTACACGCAAACGCGCATATTTGCTACAGTATTTGCACAAATGCAAATATACATAGCAAAATGCAATGACAAGAATAAAACACAAATGCAGAAAGTTAATGTGGAAACAAATCTCTGAAACACAACAAAAAAAAAGGTGAAAAAAAAGAGAAAAGAAAAGCAAAGTAAATACAAATCCCACAACATGACAACATCACAGAAAGTACTGCAAAAGCTCTCAACAGAAATGTTTCTATACCGGGCGTCTGGGTAGCGTAGTAGTCTATTCCCTTGCCTGCCAACACGGAGATCGCTGGTTCGAATCCCTATGTTACCTCTGGCTTGGTCGGGCATCCCTACAGACACAACCGGCCGTGTCTGCGGGTGGGAAGCTGGATATAGGTATGTGTCCTGGTCGCTGCACTAGTGCCTCCTCTGGTCGGTGGGGGCGCCTGTTCCGGGGGGAGGGGGAACTGGGAGGGAAGAGCGTGCTCCTCCTGCGCACTACGTCCCCCTGGTGAAACTCCTCACTGTCAGGTGAAAAGAAGTGGCTGGTGACTCCACGTGTATCGGAGGAGGCATGTGGTAGTCTGCAGCCCTCCTTGGATCAGCAGAAGGGGTGGAGCAGCGACCGGGATGGCTCAGAAGAGTGGGGTAATTGGCATCTTTCACATATTATGACGTTGCTTTAACAGTAAGGTTCTTAATGCGTCGTAGGTCATGTCATTGTCTACATAACTTTTAGAGGCTTAAACAGTAGACTAATGCTGCACCTGGCAAGCTCCTGTAGATAAGAGTTTTGCAAACTTCTTTATCCATCCATTCATCCATTATCCATACTGCCCGTCCTACTCAGGGTTGCAGGGATGCTGGAGCCCATCCCAGCAGTCACTGGGCGGCAGGCGGGGAGACGCCCCGGACAGGCCGCCAGTCCATCTGTATAACCGAATTCAAATGTTAATGAAGGCTCATTAAGAACCTTATTGTGACAGTGTTGGCAGCATACATGACAGACACTAGTGTGCATTAGTGACTTGTCCCACTGTTATTTGGGACATACGGAAACATCTGTGGAGTTTTGCAATGCATTTTGTTAGCGTTGTTAGCATTTTAGGGATTTGATTCACGCTTGTCCCTTTTGTGTTTTATGATTTGCCAATACGCTTTTGGATTTGCTCTTGTGTTGCGTTAATTTGGCATTCGATTGCCTGAACCAGACACTGCAGTTCCCCAGTTTGCACATAATGTAGACACACACACGCACACCTATTAAAAACTTGTAAAAGGATCACAAAATTGCATCGGCTGCAGCCAGAAGGCCAGTGTCACTTGTATGAGAATGAGAAAGTCAGTCTACCTGTCAGTCTCTGTGATCCATCTGCCATCCTTTTAATCTGCACAGCTGAACCAAAAACCTCTTAGAACAACAGCCAGCGGAGGGAAGCCATGCATGCCGCGGTGTAATTTGGTTCCAGACAGCCAGTGAGTGGGTCTCTCTCTCTCTCTCTCTCTCTCTCTCTCTCTCTCTCTCTCTCTCTCTCTCTATCTGTCAATGTGGTGGCCAGACACACAGACAAACTGACCGGGTCACCTTAGAAAAAAAATATAAGGAGAAACAGCCTCGCAACCATGTACGGGTTTCCACTGTTGTTGTGTTCAGTCTGTTTACAGCTCGATCAGACAGACAGAGTCGCAGGAGCGGCATGCTGAACAAGGCAGCAGACCACCTCGAACCATGCACTGAGACAAGCAGTCAGGTAGTTTTAAATGTGCAAACAGAGGCACACACACACGCACAGACACACACACTCACACACACACACACACACATATGCATGCACACATCACACACACAGGAGCAGACGGGATATTGTGGTGGCGACGCTTTTCTAAATAGGAAGTGTTTTAATCCAGGCTACAGTGCAGGTTATTTTCATAATGGTTGGCTTTGACCTCGGTAACCAGCAGCATTTCCCCCAGTCATATTGTATGCAAATGCACCATTTATTTTGATACTCTTGACCTTTCCTCCAAAGTACACAGATGCTAGACCGAGTTAATGTGTCGATAGCTTTGTTTGTCTGCTCCTTTATCAGATCGACTGTTAATCGGATGGAGGGTTTTTCCAAACGAAACTTAATATGGAAAACACCATGTTATTTTGCTGTAAACAAATCCAGAGGGAAAGTCTATGCGGCTCGTTAGGGCTCATTATCTGTTATCTTTTGAAAAATGATATTAGAAGTGAAAGCTTGATCTTTATTGCAGGATTTCGGCTGTAGTTCAACTAGCATTAGTCTTAAACGAAGACTAAACAAATACTTGAGTGGCATTTACTTGCTCCGTTGATATCCATTTATTTCCATGCACACAAAAAAAACATGTTTTCCTTGTTTTCTTTGTTAGATAACAAGCTATGATATGGCTAGCGTTAAGTCCAACATAATATAACTTTATATGCATGAATTCCACATTGTAGTGATTAATGTTTCTGTATGTGTGTGCCAAATTTCCGTGTGTGTGTGTGTGTGTGTGTGTGTGTGTGTGTGTGTGTGTGTGTGTGTGTGTGTGTGTGTGCACTCCAACTCCACTTCACATCATCACAGCTGAGTTGATTTCCTCAGATTGTCTCATTGCCCGGTGAGGGCAGGAAGCAGGAAGTGCTTGTTGCCGTGGCGCAGCATTAAAGTTCTGTCCTGGCAATCCTGCATCGTGACACTTGGCAGGGAGTATTGTTGCTGTCTGGACCTCCTCGTGAATGTACAGACGTGTGTGTGTGTGTGTAAGAGGGGGTGGGGTGGGGTGGGAGAGCGAGAGAGTTTTCCTGCTTCCTTAATGTGTCTCTTCCTCCATCTATTTGTCTTCTCACAGGCGGGGCTTTAGCACGGGGAGCTCATGGGAGCAGAGCTCTGGGTTCAGAATGCATTTATAAAGCAGTCCTAATCTGTCGACTAACTTCTCCGGCTCAGACGTTTATTCAACCTCCCTGTTTCCCCTCGACACCTATTACTGCTCGCACACATTCTTCACAGAGAGAGACAGAAACACGAATATAATCCCAGCTACCGATCAAAATAAACAAATAAATAAAAGACAAAAAAAGCAAACCCAAAAAACAATATCCAATGCGCACCCCTTGATTGTAAATTATTACAGTTCATGGTTCAGCAGTAATGGGGTGGGTGGGTGGGGGGGCTGTGTGCACTCTAAACTTTAAGACAGACACACGAGACTACTATGGTGTGCAGGTATTACTGAACACAGCTAACCAGAGAGGGAGGAAGGAGACGACTGTGGGGGGACATGAATGAAGATGAATGAGATGTGGTCTCAGGCCCCTACCTCACCTTTGCTGGAACCCTTGACTTCCTCTCCTCTGGAAGACACCCCTGACAACAGCCCTATTTGTGAAATTCATATTTGCTGTATGTCAAAGTGAAGGAAGGAGGGGGTAGGTTTGCTAGTGTGAATGTGTTTGTGTGTGTGCACGCACCAATATGTGTGTGCATGTGTGTTATGTAACAACAGCACTTTGATACTCAAACTCATCCACCCACGTAGAGGGAGACAAAGACATTGGCATGCTTGTGCACAGACGTACATGTCAGGCGTGCA
>NC_079228.1:19500172-19563940 GCF_029633865.1 Lampris incognitus | reverse complement strand
GACCCCAGATATAACGACCCAGACTTATATGCCACTGCCCTCAAATAAAAAGTATAAAAATATGTACATTGTTTCACAATGATCGAATACTGAGGATGTAATTTTCAGACTCTGAGTGTGCAGGTATTTCCTATGGAATAGTTCACAGCTTATATAAGCTACACGGGCCCATAAAAGTTGGACCCCTTGAGTGGATACACCTGGCTTAAGGTCTGTGTGTGTGCATGTGTGTGTGTGTGTGTGTGTGCGTGCGTGTGTGTATGCATGTGTGTGTGCATGCATGTGCACGTGTGTGCGTTGTTGAGTACAGTATTTTACAGTGAATGTGTTCTAATTATCTCATTATGAGGCTATTTGAGATGCTGTTTATGAGAGACGGCTAGAGAATGCAAGACCTCGTGAGGTTTTTAGCCTGTCTCTTAACACTGGAAATGGTCAAAATAAGCCACGCGGTGGTATCTGTTGATTTCAAAGTGATGTGGTCACAACGTCATCAACCTGCATTAATTCTATGGAGCCACGCGTGTTTTATGCGGTTAGCCGTTTTCTTATTTAAGAAGTTGTGCGAAAAGAAACGAAAGGAGATTGACGGATGGAAAAGAGATGTTGCTTAAAGTACAACTAAACAGCCCGCCAAATGACCTTTCAGCTTTTTGGGCCAACAAGTCCGTCCAGCGTGCAACTCTCGAAAGGAAACCTCTCTTAACATTTCTCAAAGGTTAGGATGTTTATGTGTCTGTCAGTAAAATCTTACATGCTTGAAGATGTTGTGTCTTGCTGTTCCATGAGCTGCAGTTTGATGAGCCTCCAACTCCGTCTCATGCTCAGAGGCGCTGAGACATCGTGGTGGCAAACATTCTCATTCAATGGTTTCCTTCACATTAGCTTGACAGGCGTGACAATAGGGATGAGCCTGGGAGAATCAGTATGGGCTCCATTTTTTTCTTTTTTGGCTTTTTTCCCCCTCTTTTTTCTCCCCAATTGTACTTGGCCCAATTACTCTATTTTCCGAGCCGTCCCGGTCTCTGCTCCACCTACCCCCCCCCCCCGGCCCCCGGTGATCCGGGGAGGGCTGCAGACTACCACATGCTTCCTTTGATACGTGTGGAGTCTCCAGTCACTTCTTTTCACCTGAAGGTGAGGAGTTTCGCCAGGGGGACATCACGCGTGGGAGGATCATGCTATTCCCCCAGTTCTCCCTCCCTCCCGAACAGGCGCCCTGACCGACCAGAGGAGGCGCTAGTGCAGCGACCAGGACACACCCACATTCGGCTTCCCACCCGCAGACATGGCCAATTGTGTCTATAGGGACGCCCGGCCAAGCTGGAGGTAACATGGGGATTCGAACTGGCGATCCCCATGTTGGTAGGCAGCGGAATACCGCTGGCTCCGTTTTGAAGGGTTTTTTTTTCTTCATATATACTTAGAAGACATTGTTGTTCTTCCTCGTTTGTTGTGAAGCACATGAATGGAAAGGGGATGGAGAACGTATGTGGACAGTATTCTTTACTTTTCGGGGGAGTTGGCCTCCAAGGGCTCAACAAAGCTACGTTCAAATAAACCCCAAATCCTGAGGATTATGGCTCTTTCAAGTCGGTTGGTGGCTGATCGGGAGAAGCTGAGCCATCGGCCTTGGAAGTCACACATATGACTTTTATTTGCGTTCATAAAAGCAGCCGGTCCTATACGGGATTACACCTAAATGAATGTGACTTTTTGGCACTTAAGTCGTTTCCTGCTCCAATCGTTGATTGATAATTACACTGTCTTCACACCTTGCTTGGCCTGATGGTTATAAGTGCTTCACAGTTTGAGGCTGTGTGAAAAATGTGTTTTTTTTCCAGTTTGGCATGAGCAGATATAGAGAGATGGAGGCAGAAGAGAAAGGGGCCATACCACAACAAAGAACCGAGCCAGAGACTGGATTCCTCTAACTCAAATTATGGTGTCGAGTGTCTTTCTGATGGGTTTTGATCAGGGGCATTCGATTGTGCTTTCAGCCCCACTTCTTGTAAATTCCAGTGGTGTGACTCTGCCTGTGGTGTCTCCTTTAATATTTCCAAACACTCACACATATACAAAAAGACACACACCCACACACCCACACACACACACACACACACACACACACACACACGTGTATGCAAAAACAGGCTCAGTAGCTATTTGGATGTGTTAAGCATTGTGGTTCGATCCATTTAGTGTGTCTTTTGTTAGCTTTAGCCATAATCAAAGCCACTAAATGAGTTGCAGAAGAGGAAAATCGTGCTTGTCCCATCGTGAAACGGTGCTCCGTTCTCACAGTCTGTAGTGTTCGGTGTCCACATCTGAACAAGCAACAACAAACCAAAGGCTGCTCACATCTTCATTTTTAATGAATACTGTACATGACTTTTGGGAGCTCAACCAACCATAAAGAACTTTGGACATTCCAGAAGTTGCACCCGGCCACACATCGTATAACATGGAGTCAACCATCCAGCCAGTGGCTGCAGCCCGTATCTGGAGCTCAAATTATTCTGAGAAGTTCCTTTTGTGTCCGACCCAACTCAGTCCCTCCTCGTTTGACAGTGCACAAATTCCCCCGAATGAGCTCGCTGGGCTGGAAGCTGGAGACACGGCCACTAACACAGTGGTCATGTCAGTACAGTAATGCTTATGCGGAGAGAGATTTAGCTGAGCAGGAAGCTCGCATGAACACGCCCATTAAGATTCCTGAGCCATCATGATGTTTTAATATGCGAGTCTTTCTGCTTGTATGTAAATGCAGTGCATGTGTGTCGGGTTGCGTAATTTGCTCGGTTTTTTATGGTTTTAGGTAGTTTTTTTTGTGAATGCATATACGGCATCTGTGCGTACGATAGGTCCGCGTGCACACATGCTCGCCCCTGCGCGTGCATGTATGTATGTGTCCTTGTACAATTGCGAGCATGTTTCAGTGTACGTGTGTGGTCCCCCCACAAGACAACATATGGTCAAGGTTAAAAGTAGATTATTTTCAATTCTTGACTGATCATAAAATATCTCTAAGTCCCCCCCACCACCACCACCACCAACCTCCTCACCATCTCCTTAGAAAACAAATGGATTCTAATGGCATTCTTTGGATTCTTTGTGTGCGGAGCCGCTGTTTCCGTATTTCACGGATCTGAATGGTGTGGCTCAGGCAGCCTGGAATTTCTGGCTGGGAGATCAGAGGCCTTGATTTATTGGGATGTACTTTTCTGTATAGTGTGTGCAAAGTCAGGGAAAACTCAGGAATCAGCACACCTTCTCACATGCCCTTTGATGAAGTTCTCGTTCGGACACATAGACGCAGTGGGTTTTTATTTGTATTTTTTTTTACATTGATTCAGAAGGTTTGGGAGTGTTTTGGCAACGGTACACACACCATGTATTCTGTACTTTGTAACAACATGTGCCTTTGACCTTATGTATGTGCTGCAACTACAGTCTGTACATGCACTCCCCAGTACCTGCTGTCAGCTAACCTAATATGGGCTGATATGGAGACATGGATCCGTGCATATGTGTGTGTGCGTGCGTGCGTGTACGTGTGTGTGTGTGTGTGTGTGTGTGTGTGTGTGTGTGTGTGTGTGTGTGTGTGTGTGTGTGTGTGTGTGATAGGCAACTGCCTTTCTGCCTCAGTATGTGAATGTCCTTCACGTCTGTCCAACTCAGTTATACCAGTGGACATCTGACAAATCCATGCGCCCCTACAATCGAGTAACAAACTATAAGTTTTATTGCCTTGTCCTATGGCGACCCAGACTATTTAGTGTACAATTCAAAACAGAATGCTGCCTCGGTGTATTTACAGCTGAGCGTTTTGTGCAGGTCTCTGCAGAGAGCGAGCGATCAGCATATGTCCATCTCAGCATACAAGAGCCAAACGCTAATTATGTCACAAAAGGCTACTGAAAAATAACCATCATTTGGCAGGTTTACAGGCAATTTTATATCTCATTATATGTCTTAACTGCTTGCTACTATACATAGATTTGTAAATAAACATACAGGGTAATGGTATTTGATGTTAACTGATTATTTCATCACATCAAATCTGCCAGATGCAGTTAATTTGAGTTAATTTGAATTTAAGTGCTTCCAGAAGCACATATGTGTTGAAAATGCACGTTGGAAGGTCTAATGTATAACTATGGAAGAGCGCCACATTTGGTGCCAGGATTGTCCAGCTAATGACTTTGGCTAAACATGTGCTAGCTAAACTTCAATTCTTCAGCCTCGTTATTGTTATGAGTAATGTTGAATTTATACGACACTACATCAGAATCTGTTATAACGGGCATGTTATATGACTATCGTATCTTGAAGATTTAAATTGTCATTATTTGTGGCATCTGGAAACGGGAGTTGGGACTCAGCTTTTATGCTGTGTATGGAGGCGAACATTTGAGAGGTTATTAAAAGATTCTTCATCGGGGTGTCCGGGTAGCGTGGTGGTCTGTTCCGCTGCCTACCAACATGGGAATCGCTGGTTCGAATCCCCGTGTTACCTCCGGCTTAGTCGGGCATCCCTACAGACACAATTGGCCGTGTCTGCGGGTGGGAAGCCGGATGTGGGTATGCGTCCTGGTCGCTGCACTAGCGCCTCCTCTGGTGTGTCGTGGCGCCTGTTTGGGAGGGAGGGGGAACTGGGGGGAATAGCATGATCGTCCCACGCGCTACATCCCCCCTGGCGAAACGCCTCACTGTCAGGTGAAAAGAAGTGGCTGGCGACACCACGTGTATCGGCGGAGGCGTGTGGTAGTCTGCAGCCCTCCCCGGATCGGCAGAGGGGTTGGAGCAGCAATCGGGATGGCTCGGAAGAGTGGGGTATTTGGCTGGATACAACTGGGGAGAAAACAGGGGGGGAAAATGCCCCCACCCAAAAAAAAAAAATTATTCATTGGCTCATTCATTGTTGGAATTTATGTGGGTGTTTTGGATCGCTGGTTTACACACTCGCCTCTCTTTTTAGAGTGAGCTTTCTAAACTCTCAATAGAGCCAAAGGAAGCATAGAGTCCAATTTAACACAAGGCTTGACTGCAGCACTCAGCTCATTTATACTCAAAAGCATTTAATTGAGGAAATGCATTCGGTGCCATACAAAGGTAACAGAGCCGATTGCAGTCTTGGCCGCTTGTGGGCGAATTCATAGCTGGTTTTACAAAGCCTTCCTGTCCACATAAGTCTCTGGAGCAGCAACACCAAACCATTTACAGATTGCCAACTTGGATATGGATCAATATAGGACGTAGGCAATCAACACAATTATGGTGCTGCGGGGGGGGGGGCAAAGCTAATCACCAAGTTTTCCACAGAGGAAGAATGTATTCAAATAAGTCATGACGTAAGTGGTCATAGTTATGGACAGACGTTAGGAGAGTACACAAGCCTTTAGCATTTGTGGATCGACGCAGAAAAAAAGTGAGGAGGGTGGCAGCGGTGCCCTTTGCTGAAATGTTATTTTGGAAAATAATAAGAAAGAAATGGCTCGAGCAGATGAATGCCATAAGTGGTGCCGTACGAAACACTGGCGTGTTTTTTTTTCTTTTTCTTTTTGCATTGAACACATGGGCCTTGTCAGCGTTTCATTTCGGCGAGGCCTACGATCGCCGAGACATGTCTGAGGTGGGCAGAATGCTACAAAAAGGCCTCTCCTTACCTGTGAAACCCAGACCAGCACTTTGTTTCAATCACAACCAGCTGTCTATATGTGCCAAAACACACACTATATACAGTAAGTTTGTTAAAATAAAGCGTGGACCAGCTTTAAAAGCCCCAGATGTGTGGCCGATGTGGTGGGTTTTTTTTGCCCCCTCCCGAAAGACCTGATGTTTTCTGCGAGGTCAACGCCTTCATGGCCTCGTAATGCAGTGCTCCTGCACATGCTTACTGGGAGAATGGCAGACACACATGTTGAAGACGAAACGAGACACAGACGCGTCACACATGCTTAAATGCATGACTGCAATCAAGTGAACGACAAGGAAAAGCAGAGGACGGTACATATTGAAAGATGAGCAGAAAGACAAATAGACCTACAAACAGACAGACAGACAGACAGACAGACAGACAGACAGACAGACAGACAGACAGACAGGCCTTCATTCATTCATGCTAAAATGCACACATATATACATTGCCATTCCACTTTGCAGAGGCTAAGTCTGCAAGTTAACTCCACAGTGACCATAACAAGTAGAGTCATTATCTCTAAAACACATGGACATCTCCGCAAAACAGTGAAATGAGCTTCTGTAAAGTCAAATATACAAGTCTTTTAGGGGCTGCTATTGAATCCACATGCCAGAGGTAATTCAAGGGAGAACACACTTCTTCTACATGTGTATCCCTATAACTTTTTGATTGTTACAATTACGTGTGCATGGCTCTTGTTAAGGCCCCCGACCATTTACGGTTTCCGGCTGAGTACACAAGTTCAAATATTTTTTCTCCTCATTCAAGCGGGGAACAGTGAAGACTGCCTCCAAGAGTTTGCCGCAGATGGTCTAATGATCTGTAGGCCGAGGACCCCACACTGGAATATTTGTACCCCCCTCTTACCCACCCCCACCCCCTTCCCCGCCCCAGCACCCCTTTCCTCTCTGTATTTTGTCATTTCTTTTGCCAACCAGCGATGCTTAGCTCCCTGAAAGCCATAAAACGACTGTTTAAACAAAAAACACTGGCGTGCCTTTCCACTTCTTCAAAGCGGTCTTTTCTGGTGTTGGAGACAGTACAGAGATTCAGCTCATGTCTCGTTGGATGTTTTCAGACATTTTTGCCATGGTGAATACAGAGAGGTGTGTGTGTGCATGTGTGTGCGTGTGTGTGTGTGGGGGGGTGTCAGTATTCACATGGCATTTCGCAAGCACCATCAAAAAACTGCCAACACATGGGGAATGGAAGGGAAGACAGAGTGACATAAAACGGGACAAACCATGACAGAGCAAAACACAAAAACACTAAATCTCCAGTGACAGATGCCCATAACAGTACACCTGAGATGGCCATGGAAGAGAGTGTTCCCAGGGCTCTGTTATTGGATTCTGGCACTACGGTCCCAGGAGGTTGTGTGCTCCAATCTCTCTAATGAGAGAACCTTCCAGGCCAGCCATTGTGGGCTCTGGCTCCAGCCGTCAGCCCATGCTGTTCTCACCACAAAGAAACAAGCCAAGTTATTCAGTGATTCCTTTCTGGCACCACTGGCCAAAATGTCTCCCATCCCAGCCTCCAACTACTACTCTCTCTTTCTCCCTCCCGCTCTGCCTTCTCTCCACTGCTACCCCCTACTCATTTCTTCTTTCTTTTATTCCTTTTTCACTTATCATTCCTCTCTTTAATGTTCTGAAATGCAACGATGGAGTCGGAGGCGACTCCATCCATCCATCCATCCATCCACTGGAGGCGTATATCTATGCATTTGAATGACTGCACTGGATGTACTCCGTTTCTGCTCCATTCATATTTGTGCCATTTTGTCCCAATTCACACTGTTCTCTCATCTTCTTCAAGACCGAAACACAACTGCAAAGCATGCGAATGACACAGATCCCCCCTGCGCAGAGCGAAAGCACACCACCTCACAAACACAGGCCCGTAAAGCAGCGCTGCCGCCCGTGGCTCTCGTTCAGGGCAAGTCTAGCCAGCGTGAGTGTTTTGACAGCACGTGAGAGCGCTCACGCTCACCAGAGAGGAAATACCATCGGTGAGAAAGGGTGGCCAGTTCTTGAGGAGGTGGTCCGTTTGTGCAAACAGCGTCTTGTTAAGGGGGTTATTAATTACCCTGGGTTACTGGCCAAGCACCGGTCCCAGCCCAGGAGCAGAACGGAGGCAAAGGGGAGTGGTGAGATGAAGTGATGGAAGGATTGGGAGAGAAGAGGTGAACATCGATGTGAAAGTGGAACGATTAGAGAAAGGGAAAAAAAGAGGGAGGAGAAGGTTATGTTGGAAGACATAATCTGTGTTGTTCTTCATGACTTACAGTATGATGATGCCTGCACTTAGTTCACCAGTGTCCAGACCAGGTAGACCTTCTGCTGGAGGGGAGATGTGATAACAAGCAACTATGAAGAACTTGGACAGGAAAGTTGAATCCTTGGGAATAATTAACCTGTCTTAGACATTAAAAGAACATGGGTGTATTTTTAAAACCACTATATCTTATTCCACACCAACACACAACTGAAAGCGTTGAAGTTTATTTTTTTACATGCCCCCCCCTTTCTTCTTCTGTGCTTTCTGTTCCTCTTAAATTTGGTAGAGAGAGGTCAATCGCTCTTCCCACCCCATATCTGCTTTCAAGAATGTCTGCAATTCGTCCCAGGAATCCTGTCTTGTTGACTTTGGTTTGGGATAAAAGGTGCAGCCTCCTCTGTTCTCCATGCTGATCCGTAAGGTGATTAGACTGGCCTCAACATGAGCCCGGGCACAGCACAGCACACTGGCCCAGAAAGATTACCGTACGTTCCTGCATGCTCCTGTTATTCAGGGGACCGGGTTAGGGACAGATGAGAGGGGAGAAATTAAGAGAAGAATGCTGGTGGAGATGGAGGAGGAGGAGGAGGGAAGCGTGGTCAGGGAGGAATAGGGTGCATTGCTTTGAAGGTTTGCAAAAGTTCAGGTACTGGGTGGGAGATGCTTTGTCTCGAATGTCTCAGATGTTATGTCTCATGACTCAATAGAGCAGGTGAATTCAAATCTTGCCGGACTCAAAATTGCCCGTTCCAGCACACTTTGCACCCAAAATCAACTTCCTGTCTCTTCCAGCTCAGACGGTCAGCGCCATCCAATTGTCCAACAGAATTTTTATTGCACAAGTAAACCATAATTTAATGGCAAACATGGCAACTCGCATGAAAACAAATCTAAGTCTACTGAACCACTGCATATTTAGATATTGATACTGGTGAACCAACATGCATAATTCATTCTTTTCAATGTTCCTCTCCATTGAAATATTTGATTTTGTCCTTTTTTGATGTTCCTTTGCTAGTTCAGCTTTCCTCTCTTCTCTAGACTGTAATTACCCTACCCCTCCCTCTCGCCTTTCTCCACCAAGAACCCCGTCAGGAAGCTGTAAGTAAGACTGGCGTTTTGAAATAAGGACCATTTCCACACGAACTATACTCTGATGCATGGGTGAGAGAAAATCGGGATTGGCTTGCACGGGCCAACAATAATATTGTGTTTAATCTAGATATCATTGCATGCAAAATGAGCGGGAGAAATTCAAGGGCGCCATTGTTTCTCTCGGACGTTTTTTTCAGGGATCCAATAATGGAGTGTTTCCTTTTAAAACCCAAACCATGAAAGACGTGCAGAGGTGCCACACATTGGAGATGTAGAGCATGCAAGAGAAAATGAAAACGGAGAGACGGAGAAATAATGAGAGAGGTGGGCTGATCAAGCTGTTGTCAACCGCACATGTGTTTTGTTGAACATGCCAGGCATCTCCCCACATGGGACTAAAAAACTGATATGAATGGTGGCCAGTTCTGTGTTGTAACTATGCAGTCATATTCAATTGATTAAAGCTGAAATCCACAACTTTTCTCTGTTAGTGAATAGTTATTTTATCCATCTGGACCACAGAGTCAGGTTTCATAATACTAACAGGCGTTTTTACCATGGTTGGAGGCTGGAGACACGCTCCAGTCTCCGAATACCGCTGTTGACATTTTTTGACTAGTTTACACAAACACTGGTGCAGCGACAAACACATACCGGTTAGAAACAACATTAGCAGGAAAAAAGATTGAAACGTGATGCCGATGCTTCTGTTGGACAGACGATCAGCATTACTGCAGAATAGTGTTGTGATGTAGTTTGAGGTAGTTTGTAAATGCATAAAAAAAAAGAAAGCCACTTTATTTTGTCATTGTATTCTTACAATGAAATGTGTCCTCTGCATTTAACCCATCTTATTGTATAGGAGCAATGGGCAGCTGCAGCGCTCGGAGACCAACTCCAGTTCTTCTTTCCATTGCCTTGCTCAGAGGCACAGACAGGAGTTTTAACCCTAACATACATGTCTTTTTGATGGTGGGAGGAAACCACAGCACTCGGGGGAAACCCACGCAGACACGGGGAGAACATGCAAACTCCACACAGAAAGGACCTGGGACGGCCTGGGGTTGGAACCCAGGACCTTCTTGCTGTGAGGCAGCAGTGCTAACCACCGCACCGCCATATGCTTCCCCCTAGTATTATACAGCCTATGTTGGCTCAGGTCCAATGATCCCATTTTTACAAGGGTGGGAACTGTTTACTGTTTGGCTGATGGCACACGAGTGACAACGGCTGCTACACCTTGTTTGTAGTCTGAGAAGATCAGTTGCAACAGGACTATTTCTCTCTGCCTCCTACATTGTTCTACTGTTATATTGTCTTCATGCATGCTCAGTAATCCAGGTAAGAAAATCAAAGAAGGTTGAATCAGTTCATCTGGATACAACATTTATCCAGAAACGTTGTATCCAGATGAACTGATTCAACCTTCTTTGATACTGTTATCTTGGTTGTCCGTCCAACAGAATCGCTGCATTTCAAATGGCTAAATGACAACTTAGTCATGAAAAAAATATCACGGATTGCACCTTTAAGTGAGTTTAAATATATCCACCAGCACCGTGACACTAGATATCTTGACTGTTAATATGCTGTTAGTTTCCTGTGGAACATGGCAACCCTTGTGAGCGCATGCAATTTCCAACAGAAATCCCGAGTTGAACACAATTTGTTTGAAGATGAAAGTCTTTTGACACTGACAGAAAAACTTTTTTTCTAAAAAATCTTACTCAATAGCAGTTCTATTTTAGACTGTATGTTTTTGTAACCTAAAGTTAAAGAAAACTGAAAAACACTGGAGAGTTGTTCTGGTTCTGTGATTTATTAATGAATGAAAGAAAAACGAGGGAGCTTCCCAGAGATTCTCTCCAACCTTGGAAGGTGAGCAGCTCCTCTTTAATACACCATGGAGGGAACCGGGTCTCATGACCCATGAACGCCATAGTGGAAAAATACAGAAACATTGTTGATTCAACGCAAGTCCAAACACCCTTTGCCCTTGCGACTAATTGGCGCCTGCTTCCTTCCTGCATCACTCGTCTACGGTCTATCCATATGTCCTTGATGACAAAAGGGAACTTATAATATGGGATGGAGACCTGTTGTTTATCTGACCTGTTAGCTCTAACTTTGTGGCTGTAAACCATATGAGGAAGATTTTGGACTATATGTTCATCTTGGCACTATTTAGAAGTATAAATAAAGTCGTTGCTGATGATACTGTAACTTGAAAATAAATGGCCGTACAGCTATTGTAAAGTACTGTTGTCATTTTAGTGCACAAACAGTGCATACTTACATGAAAACTGAGAACAAAAGTTGGAATTCCTCGTACCCCTCTCAGGCCCATTGTTTCTCTCAGATAATGCCTGTTTAGATTTGAAATTTTTTATAACCCATCCTAATATTGTCAAACATGGCTCCAGAAACAAAAATATACGCAGATGATGTTCGCTATCCCTTCGTGAATCCATATTCGTGTTGTGTTTACATTCCACCTCTAAAACTCTGGTTGGTGGTTAAACAAAGGTATTACGTGATGTCCTGTAAGCTCTCTCACACCACGCTTCAATCAAAGGATGAATTGCCCTCCCCTCTCAAGCAAAAACATACATTGAGGCAGTGTATTCAATCAATCTGTTGAACCAGTGTTTCCCAAAGAGATGCCAGCAAAGTCTCTTGAACACTTGCAACAGACCAGTCCCTCATTGAGTTGTGCTGGGTAACAACAAGGAGTACTGCAAGTTCTCCAACAGTTCAGCCTGCAAAGTAACACAACATATGGTGATATATACAAACTTTAAATGGTCAAATAGACTCCAGATCTGATCCATCATGAAAAAAATAATCTCGTTTCAGTGTTTACCAACATAAAACAGATGGAATTATAAAAGGTATTTTGAATAGATTTTTGTGATTTATGAACCATGTATTGTAGGTATTACTATACAAACTTTATTTTCTCAAAATATTTTTGAAGCAATCTATCCGTAAGCTGTTTTCAGGCAAAGGGTAGTATTGTAGAGCCGAAGTAACGGAGAAGACCGTAGGTTCACACTTTAGCCGTGTAGGCAACTTTCTTTAATCCACGGTAAATCAGCGAGACAAAAAAAACCCACAGCTCGACTGAGCGGAGGTGGCAAGAATAACCAGAAAACTGGCTGGACAACCATAACTTAACCCTGCGTTAACCTGCCAGGGCAACCATGACTTAACCCTTAGTTCCTGGGTTGAATTCTGTCCCCAATACGTGTCCACCACATGAGCCCCCCCAGAATTCGCCCTAGTAATCGAAGTCAGGCAGGCGCGGGGGGACGACAGGCCGTCTGCGGCGGCTCCGGATAACAGGGGCCGGAGTGTCTGTGGGAGGCATTGACGCGGGCCTGTGGAGGTCGGCCTGAGGAGCAGAAGAGGCAGCTCGGGCCTCCACGGGGGGAGGAGGCGGAGCCGGGGGACGACCGCGACGAGGAGGTTGGGCTAACTCCAATGGCTGCGTCAAGTCCAGGTGTGCGGGTTTAACTCGGTCCACTGAAACATGCTCGGCCGTGCCCCCAAAATCCACCACCAGGTGCTTAGTTCCCCGTTCCAGGACGCGGAAGGGGCCGTCATAAGGGGGTTGCAGAGGGGGGCGGTGTGCGTCGTGACGGATGAACACGTAGTCCGCTGACTGCAGACCTGGGGGCACCTGGGACACCGGAGCGCCGTGTTGGGCGGTAGGGACGGGTGTGAAAGCTCTGACCCCGTCCAGCAAGGAGGCTCGTTGGTCCACAGCTGACCAGGGACGCGTTGCATTGGGCATGAAATCGCCTGGGACTCGCAGCGGCGTGCCGTACACCAGCTCCGCAGAGGAGGCTTGTAGGTCTTCCTTCGGGGCGGTCCGCAGGCCCAGCATGACCCATGGGAGCTTGTCAACCCAGTTGCAGTCCTTGAGAGTAGCCCGAAGCGCAGCCTTCATGGACCGGTGGAAGCGCTCACATAGGCCGTTCGCCTGAGGGTGGTAGGCGGTAGTGCGATGAAGCTTGACGCCCAGAGCCTCACCCACAGCATTCCATAGCTCTGAGGTAAACTGTGGCCCACGGTCAGATGAAAGGTCGGAAGGCGTACCGAAACGTGAGACCCACGACCCAATAAAAGCCCGGGCCACATCAGCAGACGTCGTGGATGCCAGGGGAACAGCTTCAGGCCAGCGCGTAGTCCTGTCCACCACAGTGAAGAGGTAGGTGAACCCATGGGAGGGGGGTAGGGGACCAACCAGGTCGACGTGGACATGGTCAAATCGTCTCTCCGGCACTGCGAAGCGTTCCAGGGGCGCCTTAATGTGGCGGTGTATCTTAGCCCGCTGACAGGCAACACACGAGTCGGCCCACGCTTTCACGTCTCTCTTAAGTCCCTCCCACACAAACTTAGCAGAGGTCAGGCGCACGGATGGCTTACCGCCTGGATGAGAGAGGCCGTGCACAGCTTCAAATACGGGGCGTCTCCAGCTGTGCGGGACGATGGGCCTGGGCTGTCCTGTGGAGACGTCACACAGGAGGGTGACACCTGTGTCGCTGAAAGGAACGTCCTGCAGGCGGAGCCCCGTGTCGGAGGCCCGGAGACGGAGGATGCTCGGGTCCGTGGCCTGGTCCGCAGCCATCTGTGCATAGTCAAGGCCTAGGTGGACCGCTCCAATCACTGCCCTAGACAGGCAGTCAGCTACCTGGTTAGACTTACCAGCGACGTGCTGGATGTCGGTAGTGAATTCCGAAATGTAGGAGAGTTGTCGCTGCTGGCGAGCGGACCATGGCTCGGCCGTCTTGGACATGGCAAACGTGAGGGGCTTGTGGTCCACGTATGCAGTAAACTCGCGGCCCTCTAGCAGGAAACGGAAATGCCGGACGGCGAGCCAGAGACCGAGGAGTTCCCTGTCAAAAGTACTATACTTGCGCTCTCGGGGTGTAAGCTGGCGACTGAAAAAGGCCAAAGGCTGCCAAGCCCCCCCCACCCACTGTTCGTGAACCGCACCAACAGCATAGTCCGATGCATCCGTGGTTATGGAAATAGGCGCTGTAGGTGAAGGATGCGCTAGCAGGGTAGCCTGGGAGAGCGCAGCTTTAGTCTCGGTGAACGCACGGTCCCGCTCTGCTGTCCAGTCGACCGCCTGGTTGGGGGACATGCCTTTCAGCACCTCGTACAGTGGCCGGATGATAAAGGCGGCTCGAGGAATGAAGCGGTGGTAGAATGTCACCATCCCGATGAACTCCCTGAGCGCACGAGCTGTTTGGGGGCGCGGAAAGGCCGCCACCGCTTCCACCTTTGAGGGCAGGGGGACTGCCCCGTCCCCAGTGATGCGGTGCCCGAGGAAATCAATGGCTGTCAGCCCGAACCGGCACTTCGCCGGGTTGACGATCAGCCCATGCTGGCTGAGGCGTGTGAAGAGGGCATGAAGATGGGACAGGTGTTCTTCCTCGGAGGCGCTGGCGATGAGTATGTCGTCCAAATAGACGAAGATGAAATCAAGGCCACGGAGCACTGAATCCATCAGCCGCTGAAAGGACTGGGCCGCGTTTTTGAGTCCAAATGGCATTCGTAGGAATTCAAATAGGCCGAATGGGGTTGTCACCGCTGTCTTGGGGATGTCTGAGGGGTGCACGGGAACTTGATGATAACCACGGACCAGGTCGACTTTTGAGAAGACGCATTTGCCAGACAGGTTTGCAGAAAAGTCCTGGATATGCGGGACAGGATAGCGGTCAGGCGTGGTGGCGTCATTTAGTCGGCGGTAGTCCCCGCATGGGCGCCAACCTCCATCAGGCTTAGCGACGATGTGGAGTGGGGACGCCCACGGGCTGTCAGAGCGGCGGATGATCCCCATGCGTTCCAGGTGCTCGAACTCAGACTTGGCAATGGCGAGTTTGGCGGGGTCGAGACGCCTGGCTCTGGCGTAGACCGGGGGCCCCTTCGTAGCAATGTGATGCTCCACCCCATGCTTAGCGGTGGGTGCAGAGAAGGTAGGCTGGGTGAGGTCAGGGAACTCAGCGAGGAGGCGGGTGAACTTGTCTGCCTCTGAGAGAGAGTTGGCTAGACCTGCATAGGCCGCTTCCCTCCGCGTACATGCGAAGGAGGAGAAGGTTAAGGCATCGACCAGACGGCTGTTCTGAATGTCCACTAGCAAACCGTAAGCGCACAAAAAATCAGCTCCGAGGAGGGGAAGCGTTACATTGGCCATGACGAACTCCCACGTGAAACGTTGTCCACCAAAACACAGTTCTACAGACCGCACGCCGTAGGTGTGGATAGGGCTGCCGTCAGCCGTCGCCAACTGGGGGCCCCGCTCCCCGCCCATGATGTCGACGTCAGTAGCAGGGAGCACGCTTCTCTGTGCGCCCGTGTCACAAAGAAATCGCCGACCGGAGATGGTGTCGAGGATGAAGAGTAGCCTGCTCGTATCGCCAACACTCATGGCCACTACTGAGTGTTGGCCCTCTCGTTTCCCGTCGGCCTGTAGTTGCAGGGGGAACGGCACCGTTTAGCTTTCGCACCAAATCGAGCGTGGTACATACAGAGTCCAGAGGGCTTGTAGCGGTCTGACGCTGTGGCGCCACCGTCGGGCCACGCCCGCGATGTCGGCGGGGGGCCAGTGAAGGTAGGAGCCAGCACCTCGGCATGGGAGGAACGTTGTGTAGCGACGAAGAATCGGTCAGCCTCCTTTGCCAGCTCACGGGGATCAGTGATGGTGGAGTTAGCGAGCGCAGTCTGGACGTGGGGCGGCATGTTGCGCAGAAACAGCTCCATAAACAGGAAACATGGCTTTTCTTGACCCAGTAGGTTTAACATCCTGCTCATTAGCTCCGATGGTTTGCCATCTCCCAAGCCCTGAATTGCGAAGAGGCGACGTGCTCTCTCCGTTGCTGACAGTTCAAAAGTTTCAAGGAGGAGATGTTTAAGTGCGGCGTATTTACCATCGGCCGGTGGGTTGGTTATGAAACCGCTTATCCTGGAAGCCGTAGCGCACCCCAGCGCTGCCACTACGTAGTAGTACCTGGTCTCGTCTGCTGTTATGTCTCTGAGCGCGAACTGTGCCTCAGCCTGCGCGAACCATGTAGCCGCGGAAGACTCCCAAAACTCCGGCAGTTTAATTGCAACGGCGTTCGTAGCCATAATGTGTGTGGTTTCAGAAAACTTATCCGAAAACCGACGTCGGGGTCACCAGTGTAGAGCCGAAGTAACGGAGAAGACCGTAGGTTCACACTTTAGCCGTGTAGGCAACTTTCTTTAATCCACGGTAAATCAGCGAGACAAAAAAAACCCACAGCTCGACTGAGCGGAGGTGGCAAGAATAACCAGAAAACTGGCTGGACAACCATAACTTAACCCTGCGTTAACCTGCCAGGGCAACCATGACTTAACCCTTAGTTCCTGGGTTGAATTCTGTCCCCAATACGTGTCCACCACAGTATAGTAAACCATTGGTGGGTCGAACGTCAACTCAGGTCGGAAATGAGAACCGCTTCCTAATTTTATCCCACAATTTAATCCCTGCCTAGCCTTAGCCCTAAATTTAAACACTACCTAACATTACCCCTAAATTTAACCCCTACCTAAACTTGATCCTAAACTTAACCCTTACCTAAATTTAATCCTAAATTTAACCACTACCTAACCTTAACACTAAACCAGAGGTGAGGCAATTAACACGGGCACGCGGAGCAATTCAATAACAAAATATTTTAATACACTTTTTTGATAAAACACATTTTGATATAAAATATAGCCTAATGGTGAACTAAACGAACAGTTAGATTTAAAATAATACTGAAATAATTCGTCTCGAAATACACCATTGTTTCGACAGCGAGAGCGCACGCAAGTGACGTGTTCTAGCATCCCCCTCCTCCCTCTCCCTCCGATCTGCCCACGAGCGCAGCATTACAGCGGAAGTGACAACGTAGCATGGCTATATGTCAAGAACTGACGATGGCAGAAGCAATATTGTCTAATATTCGCCTGTTTCAGCTGTCTTGGACAAACGAATTCGGATTTATTTCACGAAAGGACCAGGCTGTGTGCACTCTGCTGCGAAAATGTTGTGTCGAACTTGTACTGATGTGTCGTAGGTTAGTTTACATTATTACGACAGTGACCCCATAAACTGACTTACGGCAGTGCCTAGTGGAGCGCGAATAAAGCATGTTAAACGGCTCTTCTACGTTAATCATTTATGGTTATTTTAGCAAACCAATACATGGTACCAGGAGTAAACTGTCTTGGCGACGGCAATAACAACAATGGATTGTTAAAAACCACCTGAAGGTTTACAGTTGGAAGGCAATGTCGATGCGAATTGGAGAGCGTTTAGACAGCGGTCCACGCTATATTTGTTGGCGCTCCACTAGGCACTGCCGTCAATCAGTTTATGGTGGGGTCACTGTCGCAATAATGTAAACTAACCTACGACACATCAGTACAGAACTTAAAGTGTAAAACGTAATTTTTAAAACAAGGTACGAGAAAAACGTCAAAGATAAGGCTGATAAAGCTCAATCAATCGAGATGGCAGTGGCCCAGTACAGGAAGCAAAGCAGCGTGTTTACAACCCGATGTGCCGCCAAGAACCAAGCTACAGAGGGCGGCTATAAAGTCGTACAGTGCGTTGCTAAACACGGGAAGCCATTCTCCGATGGAGAGTTTAAAGGGGGCGCTCCTCTGGAGTTCGCAGGCCATATTTGATGGGTTACCAAGCAAAGACACGATCGTCAACAGGACCAAAGAAATGCACGTTTCTGCGAGAACTGCAGAAAGGCACATTACAGACATGGCTGAAAACGTAAACCACTAGCAAACTCTTGCATTGAAAGATGCGTCGGTGATGATGATGATGATCAGTCAATCAAGTTGCGTTTTATGTAGCGCTGACCAGATACTGCGAAAAACAAGGGTCGCACTAAATCGGTAAGATTGAGTTAATTTTCTTTTGTTCCCAAGTAATTTTCATACATTTGCACAAATAATCGCGCGCGCGCCTCTGTGTGTGTGTGTGTGTGTGTGTCTTTCTGTGTGTGTGTGTGTGTGTGTGTGTGTGTGTGTGTGTGTGTGTGTGTGTGTGTGTGTGTGTGTGTGTGTGTGTGTGTGTGGAGAGGGAGAGAGCGCAGATCTTTTGGCATGAGGAATCTAGCCGGGGAGCATTAGCAGTAAATAAATAAATAGATAAATGCGCATTAGGAATTGAACTGGCACTTGGATCTGTGATTTTTCTTTTTTAAACATTGAAAAGTGGCACGGGACATCCAAAAGGTTGCTGACCCCTACCCTAAACTAACCACTACCTAACCTTAACCCTAACCATACCCACTACCTAACCTTAAGTCTAAACATAACCACTACATAGCTTTAAGTCTAAACGTATCTACTATGTAACCTTAACTCTAAACATAATTAAAACACTCTACACTTGCTGTTGCTACTAGACTACACCTGCCATGACAGCTTACGAGGGGAAAAGACCACCTTCCTCACAGCCTGGTCATGACTTCGTGGTTTGTTTGTTTTTTGGACGTAAAAATCTGCTGTTTTCTGACATAAATATGTTTTTACTTTTGTATTCCAACAGTCGACCTATTTGGTCATTTCAGAGGTTCGTCGGGTAGGTGAACAACAACAATACATTGGTTATGATTAAACTGGTCCGTGAGATTGTTTTCTTCCTTTCGTCAGTGCAGTTTTCTTTTTCAGAGAAAAGAGAAACGCTCTTGCTTTGGGTTTGGAGACAGAGGGGATCAAATAAGTAAGAATATTTGCCAACCACCAGAATCTGATCCTCTAAGATTTCCACAAGTGATTTACACCCTTTTTCAACACAGGAAGGGAAAAGATAGGATCAGCTAATGCTCTCTCTCTCTCTCTCTCTCTCTCTCTCTCTCTCTCTCTCTCTCTCTCTCTCTCTCTCTCTCTCTCTCTCTCTCTCTCTCTCTCTCTCTCTCTCTCTCTCTTTCCTTCCCTTTCTCAATAACTCCTCAGAGATGATGAGAGAAAGAAGAAGGAGGAAGAGGGAGCTTACAGAGGGCGAGACTACCATGGGACATGATTAGCTAGGACCTCCCGTTTATGATTCCTGTATTGCAGGCGTTTGGTGCCAGACTTTCTCTCCATGGAAGGAATGTCTTCCTAACCAATTCCATGTGAATGGTTTAGGAGGTAACCACAGCCCACTGGTTGGGCTGAGGGCTCAGCCTTAAAACACACACCGAGGGAGAAATATGTAGAAGATGGAGAGGGCAAGAGGTTGGAGAAGAGGTGGAACAAAAGAATAGAGGGAGAAAAGAGGGCGAGTACAGATCAAATGAGAGCGCGATAGAAGTTATCACATAAAGCTGTAGTGCAAAAGCAAACTGATGAACCGTAACCACACGGCGCACTGTAATTCCAGTTAATACGCTGACCGATTTGCAAAGATCACCGAGCAAATGCTCATGGTGCAGTCAACCTTGTTCTCCACTTCGCCATCTGCTGCTATCCATTACAACTACTGTGCGCATAAATAAAAATGGAATGTGGGATAAGGCTTAATGCTAAGTGGTAGTTAGGATTATGAATAAAGTTAGTTATGTGGCTTTAGGTTTCATACAAAACACAGGCTAATATATTTTCCAGGCACAATAAGGGTTATATGTATTCAGCTTTATAGAGCCGCAATTAGAGAGGAAAACATAGACAGAGACTGATGGAAAAGTATGTAGCGATCAAAAGTTTGTAGCCATTGGCAAATGTGGTGTGAAAACTGTAAACTTACTTACATGAGATCTGCAGATATACTGTGTATTGTAAGGAAAACAACTGCTTGACTTTATACCGGGTTACGATAACATTAGCTGAAGAATGATTTAGCATCAAAATCCAACCTGAAGGTCAATGTTTGCCTAGAACAGATCCATATGCCGTACATATACAGAGCTTTTGTTTGATATTTCATTGCTGCGCCCGCTATCATCGCATTAAGATCTAAGTGCAACCATTCAAATGTACCTGAACATGAAACGGTATCGGGAAACCAAAACGTGCCCTTTGTGTTTAAATTAGAGAGTTCATAAATTCCACCGAACGCACTCGTGACAAATTGACGCAGTTCGAACAGTAATTGCATGAATAACAAATCGTTAATATGTTCTTTAAAACGCCCTTGCCCTGCACTTCACATTCTCCTCGTCTTCCCATGAGAAACCGGCCAGGGTTGAAAAAAAGCAAGAGCTCCTTTATCCCCGTCAAGTTACTTGCGTTTTATGACCCAAGCAACATAGCACCACAGCATTGGATGCAAGGAATGAGTTTATTTGTTTTTACTGGGCTGTCTTGGTGATTTTGGACATGGCTAACGAAGGGACAACACTGGTGCATTGGGATCAGCAGGCCATGCACAAAAAGCACGATAACCTCTGAGCAAGGGTGCAAGCCAAAACGTTGCTGAAAAACAACAATTTTTAAAATACTTTTTTATCTAAAACACACAACAACCACATACAGCTTAAAAAGGAGACCGAGCAAACATCGTAAATTTGTGCATTCAATATGGCAACTGATGCAAGCCAAGATATAACCACAGTTTTGTTGGATAAAATCCAGAGTTGAACCGGCTTTACATTACACGTGAGATTTTACCGTAACGTGTGTCTGTAGATATGTGCCATAAGCAACTATGATGCATTTGGAAAGACTGAAGAAACAAACTCATCAACCCTTAGACAGACCTATGCTATTTTACCATTAACAAAGACTAGCAGGCACTATTAATAACACACGGGGGAAGTGTGTCTATAATGTCATATTTTTATGTTTCCATCAACATAATCAGTATTACTTCTTACTTATTTTTTCCCCTAGTCTCTTATTCTACACATTTTGGAAACCCACCATAGCTGTGTGTCTCTCTTACACACACACACACAAACAGACACAGACACACGCTCATACACTAGAAGTCACAATCCTGTCCTATACAAGCACTTGGCAGTAGCTCCAACAAAAATGTTTATTAGTCTGTCTCAGAAAGAAAAAGACACGTCTGCTGCAAGTGGCTAGTCAAAGCAGGAAATCTTTGGGAGCAAATGTACATGACCGACACACGCGCAAGCTCACATGATGCATACATAAACACATGTGAGCTCACACTGATCCAAACACACACACACGCACACACACCCACACCCGTATGAAAGCAGACAGGGTGTAGCCCCAGGCTAGCAAGAGGCAGTGGTAATTGAGGCGGGTATTAATTGGTTAAGCGGTATGAAGCAGTGAATTGCTGGGTCCTGTGGAGGGTCCGCAAGGCATAACTCAGGCATATTACAGCAATTGATCAAGTTCTGGAAACCATGGGTGAAATGGTACATCCAGAACCTCTGTCTGTATTCATATGTGCTTCTTTACAGCAGCACCTCCACATCTCCAGAACATTTCCCCCGTTTTGGAATCTAATGGCAGGATGAGAAAAACACTATTTAGCTCGGCACATCTGTTTCTTTCTATCTCCAATCCGCCCCCCCCCCCATCTCTCTCGCTCTCACTCCAATCACCCGTCCGTGTTGTGCTCTTTAACTAGTAGCAACCTCAGCCAATAAGTTCTGCTCTTGGTCTTGCCACCTCCGTGGGTGGTCCGTGCTGTAGTTTTTCTGCTGTGCTGTTTGCACAGTTCAGAGGTCTTTGTTTTTCTGGCATGTCTCTCCATGCTAACCAAAGCCCGAGGCCTGCTGCCTGTTTTCTTTCGCATAGTTGCACATCTGTGGGCTTTCGAGGAGGGACTGGGCAAGAAGAAAGGGGGTGGGATGGAATGGGTGGGGGGAGTGGGAGAGGGGACACAGACACTTCGGCCTTCAGAAACGAGGTACCTTTGTATGTGTTTGTGAGAGCGAGTGTCAGCCCACTTCGCCCGGCATGAACTGCGGTTTGTTGCCAGAGGACCGGCAGGCACGTTGACGCGCTCATGACTTATGTTTCATTTTGACAGCCTATATCACATAATGTATATACACACGTATTTCCATCCTCACTCCGGCCTGTCTCCTTGGTCTCACAAGAGTAAGTCACCCTAATGAATTTTGTCTTGAAGAAAAAACAGTTTCCCCGAATGGTGTGTTATGGATCAAACAGTTACTCAGTCACCGGCACTTTATGGCTTACTCACACCACCACACACACACACACACACACACACACACACACACACACACACACACACACACACACACTGAACAAGGTCATATTGTTCCATATTTATACCATGACCATCAAAGGGGAAAACTTTCTGACAGTTCATATTTTCAGATGTCTCGATTAATGATCAGGCCAGTCTCTCGTTATTTGAGCCATATTTTCTGATGCATTCACCAGGGCGTATTGATGTTTAGCATTTTGAAATTCATGATGTGATATCAACAGACTGAGGGAACTGAGCTTTCAGATGGGAACCACAAATTTTCATCTCCGCTTCCCTGTTTTTGGAGGACACTGGGTGGTGTGATACGTGTGGAAGCAGCTGTTTGGGGAGGAGGTTCCTGTGAGCATCAAGGCCAGGACACAGTCACACGACTCATCAGGAAACCAGGTGGGATGGGACGCCACCATGTGTGTTTGGGTCTTTCTGTGCGTTCGTGTGTGTGTATGTGTCCCAGATGAATGGGTGGTTGTGTGTATGCGCATGTGTTTTTCCCATACTTGTCTGTTTGTATGCGTACCTGTGTATTTGCAGACAGCGCTACTTAATCTGACAGTTTCACAGAGGAAAGCCAGTCAGTGTTTGGCCTTAAAGGACCCAAAGCACAGGAAAAACAAACCTAGAAAGTTCTCCAGGGTCAGCAAGGGGTCAAGTGAGTAAATGAGTGTGTCATAATAGGCTTAACCCCCCCCCCCACCCCCACGGTAGTGCAGAGAGGACCACACTGACCTCCAGAGACGTGTGCAGTAGCAACACAGAGACTGCTTACTGAATGTGAACATGGAGGGTAAAGGTCAGGGAACGCATTGTATAGCCTATCAGGAGGCAGTGGTGGGCTGCCAGGGCCATCAGGGCCTTCTCTGCTGGCCCTGCCAAATCAAAACCATAACTTGTTTTTCATAGTTAAATTGAAGTGGGTCCAAAATGTGTCTGAATTCAATTACGTGTTTTCTCATGGGGCTGAGCTGGGATTTCCCATGTCATCTAAACGCATCACAGCTCCTTGGACCAGCACTAGTGGTTCTGCCAGCCTTTCGTTGAAGCCCAAAGCTGCAAACTGATTACAACTGTGAGTGACCGTATCATCAGCCAATCAAATTTTGACGTGTAGTGACCGAACGCCCAAAGGGCCCTACAGTGTATCGGTGCTCAGCTTTGAGCTTGAGCCTTTGGCATTGTGAGCGAGCTAAGTGCAATGGCCGCCACATTCACAGCTAGTGACGATCGTGTTGCTGATCTACTTCGCGTTTTTTGCAAATCTGGAAGGATTGTCTGCAGTTTTTACATGTTCTCCCAAAATGACAAAATCACTGGATGAATTTTGCAAAAGAAGGGTGCTACGAGTCTCTCAAGTGAGGTGGAACTTCAACTCCTGGTTGGTGTGCACATTTTGCTTACTGAGCTGAAGGCAGTGCACTAATAATGTGACTATACTTTATTGAATTTGAGGAAGTTGCATGAGTGACTGGTGAACACTACATCAACTGTGGAAACTTGTTTGTTGTTTTTGTGCCATGTGTGTTTGTGAAATCTGTTTACTGAGTGACATAAAGGAAGATCTGATGGTGATGCTCCAATAGCGGCTATAGTGCACAATGGTGTGTGTTGTAGTTGTTGACGATCAGCTCTCTTCTTGGTGTTGATGCAGTAGTGCATATAGTGTGTGACTTTTATATATGATTATTATTTTATGTATGTGGCTGTATTGGCACCCATATGAGAAATATGTGTGTGTGTGTGGGGGGGGGGTGCAGTTTGTTATTGAAGGCCCTGGCTGAAAGAAACCCCATGGTATGCTACTGTCAGAAGGTCACAGCCTAGCTTGATTTAATGTTTAGGAGGGCAAGTCTAACAAGCATGCTGTTTCCTTTAATTACAAAAGAAAAAAAACTGCCTTTGTGAGAGTGCATCTTGAAAGGCATTTTCAACATCTATAAAATCCATTAATCAGTCTGACATGGGCTTAAAATTCATGCCCATGTACCAACAAAAGGAACGAAAAGGCGCCTTTGTTTGTTACATTAGCCTTTGATAAGCAATGTGAAGGGATATAATCACGATTTTTCAACATAATCTCTGTATGTGTTGTGGGGATGACACTCCATTAGCAGTCATAATAGTGAACAGTCTTCTGTTGGAAATTGTGGAGAGACGTGTCTTGAATGTACTAACTACAACCCTTACTTCCTGGTTTGCCACTACCTTCTGTGGTTTACATCAAAACAGGCTGCATTGTACAAGAAAATGCAAATAACAATGCTATATGCAGCTGTTGTAGCGAATGCTAACAGATACCATATAAAGATGACAATTCATGGAGTGTCAGCCAGTGAAGTCACTGGCAAACACTGTTCCACACAGTTCTGGTGGTGTTTCGAAGACAGAAGACTCCTCAGTATTATGGCAGTTACTGTAATGGAGCGTTATTCCCATACGTGATTTTACCGTGGTGGCCGGGATGGCCATTGCCACCCCTACAGTCTGATTGGCCACCCCAGATACCAACCCCAAAATTTCTGCCATGTCATGGCTTCCACCTCGCTGTGGGGCGGGTGTTTGCCCAGCATGTTTGTTTCTACTGTACCGAGACACTCTACCATGCGTGACATTGTTTTTCCTCTGGTCTATCCTGCTTTGGCCAAATAGGCTCTTAAAGAGGCCATATCTTGCTTTTTGATGGAATCATTTGGTCCTTCTACTCCTTAACAGTATGTGCCAACTGGGTAAACACCCCAAACTCAGAAGCAGAGGAAGGTGTCCACATTCTCTGTAATTTCTATGAGGTAGATGAGGACCAGCTAAAGACAGCTAAAGGTCTTCCACCCCAGCTTTCCTTCAAAAGACCTGGCTGCAACAATTCCTTGCCATAGTAAAGGAAAACATGGGCCAGCTCATCTTTCCAACCTTAGTAAGGATGACAAGAACCTATGCAACACTGCCAGTGTCAACAGCTTCTGTAGAGAAATCATTTTCAAAACTGAAGATTATCAAGAACAAACTAAGAAGCAGGATGCAACATGAGCATGAAGCACGAGAAGCACAAACTAATAAGCAAACTGAGAACTGTGGCATGGTGGCCCAGTGGTTAGTGCTGCCGCCTCACAGCAAGAAGGTCCTGGGTTCGAACCCCGGGGTTGTCCAACCTTGGGGTCATCCCAGGTTGTCCTCTGTGTGGAGTTTGCATGTTCTCCCCATGTCTGTGTGAGTTTCCTCTGGGTGCTCCGGTTTCCTCCCACAGTCCAAAGAACATGTACAGGTGAATCAGCCAGACTAAATTGTCCCTAGGTGTGAATGTGTCGGCCCTGTGATGGACTGGCGGCCTGTCCAGGGTGTCTCCCCGTCTGCCGCCCAATGACTGCTTGGATAGGCTCCAGCATCTCGCCACCCGGATTCGGCTAAGCTGCTTGGATAATGGATGGATGGATGGATGATTGCCCAGTCTATTTTGTATCAACAGAGCTGTTCTCTCTTTCTCCCCGTCGCTCTCTCCCTCTCATTTTTTTTTATGTCTGTTGCCCAAGTCCACGCCCCTCCTTTCACAGTCTGTAAATTCTGGATTATGATTTATTACAGGTGCTGGTGATATGAATATGCCACTTGTTTAATCCAGATAAGAGATAAATACAGATACTGTACAATATCTGCTCTTGTTAATCAGATGGCTATTACTTCCACATAGAAGTGCTGCTTGTGTTATTGTTGACATTGCACTGTTCTCTCATCTATGTTTCTGCAGTCTCTGGTTGTACACCAACAAGGCACCATTTTCTTACTGCATCAGTCATAAGCCTTGATATCATTCCCATATCATAAAATACATTGGCTTATCATAATAATCATAATTATTTTTTGCTTTTCTTATTTAATCTGAACAATTTTTAGCGCACTTGTCTTGTAAGCTTTTGTACTGATTCATATAACTAGGCCTACACGTTTTTGATGAGTGATGTCATTGCTGCCTTGCAGATTTAATCCTTTGTCAGTGTACCATATAGGGGAAATAACTCAAATGACAATGTATATCTTGATGACATTTGAGACAATCTGCATAATTGTTTACCCTGGGTTGGTGTGCCATGTGATTCTGGTTTGACTTTTGGGCCAAAAAAATGTTGAGAACGACTGTATTAGGCTACAATGTGTAACGTGTACAATCAAGATTACAACCTGAGATCATCTGCCACACGCTCATATCTAACAAATAGACTGGAATGATATCTAACGTCTATGTCAACATGTTCATGTGTTAGCTAGAGACTCCTCAGCCTAATATCTAATGTTATCTCATCTGAGTCTGACACATTGCCAGACTATGAACATTGAGGTATAGCTTTCATGAAGTCAGTCTATAATAATAATAATAATAATAATTATTATTATTATTATTATTATCTATCCATCTATTATCTAAGCTGCTTATCCCAATTGGGGTCACAGGATGCTGGAGCCTAACCCAGCAGTCATTGGGCAGCAGGCAGGGAAACATCCTTTACAGGCCGCCGGTCCATCACAGGGCCAACACATTCACACCTAGGGACAATTTAGTGTCTTGGTCAACATTCCTGAAGCAGGGTCTAATTTTTATGGCATTAAATGTATTTTCTCAGGGTAAAAATGCATGGCTGTATGAAGTGTGTCTGGAGCATGTGTAACAGAGATAAGAATTACGTGTTATAAACTTGGCCCTGTGATGGCCTGGCGGCCTGTCCAGTGTATCTCCCCGGGATAGGCTCTAACATCCTCACGACACTGAGAGCAGGATAAGTGGTTTGGATAATGAATGGATGGAGATATTTATATATATATATATATATATATATATATATATATATATATATATATATATATATATATAAATAGTATATACTGATACAGGAAAAAAAGTTTAATACATTGCGGTATACAGGCCTGTTTCCTGTATCAGTATTGATATTCTGCTCCTCATTAGTTAAGCACTTATATAACAACACCATTGACGGTTTCGGAAAAAAACGCTATATATATATATATATATATATATATATATATATATATATATATATATATATATATACACTACCGTTCAAAAGTTTGGGATCACATTGAAATGTCCATATTTTTGAAGGAAAAGCACTGTACTGTTCAATGAAGATAACTTTAAACTAGTCTTAACTTTAAAGAAATACACTCTATACATTGCTAATGTGGTAAATGACTATTCTAGCTGCAAATGTCTGGTTTTTGGTGCAATATCTACATAGGTGTATAGAGGCCCATTTCAAGCAACTATCACTCCAGTGTTCTAATGGTACAATGTGTTTGCTCATTGGCTCAGAAGGCTAATTGATGATTAGAAAACCCTTGTGCAATCATGTTCACACATCTGAAAACAGTTTAGCTCGTTACAGAAGCTACAAAACTGACCTTCCTTTGAGCAGATTGAGTTTCTGGAGCATCACATTTGTGGGGTCAATTAAACGCTCAAAATGGCCAGAAAAAGAGAACTTTCATCTGAAACTCGACAGTCTATTCTTGTTCTTAGAAATGAAGGCTATTCCATGCGAGAAATTGCTAAGAAATTGAAGATTTCCTACACCGGTGTGTACTACTCCCTTCAGAGGACAGCACAAACAGGCTCTAACCAGAGTAGAAAAAGAAGTGGGAGGCCGCGTTGCACAACTGAGCAAGAAGATAAGTACATTAGAGTCTCTAGTTTGAGAAACAGACGCCTCACAGGTCCCCAACTGGCATCTTCATTAAATAGTACCCGCAAAACACCAGTGTCAACATCTACAGTGAAGAGGCGGCTGCGGGATTCTGGGCTTCAGGGCAGAGTGGCAAAGAAAAAGCCATATCTGAGACTGACCAATAAAAGAAAAAGATTAAGATGGGCAAAAGAACACAGACATTGGACAGAGGAAGACTGGAAAAAAGTGTTGTGGATGGATGAATCCAAGTTTGAGGTGTTTGGATCACAAAGAAGAACGTTTGTGAGACGCAGAACAAATGAAAAGATGCTGGAAGAATGCCTGACGCCATCTGTTAAGCATGGTGGAGGTAATGTGATGGTCTGGGGTTGCTTTGGTGCTGGTAAGGTGGGAGATTTGTACAGGGTAAAAGGGATTCTGAATAAGGAAGGCTATCACTCCATTTTGCAACGCCATGCCATACCCAGTGGACAGCGCTTGATTGGAGCCAATTTCATCCTACAACAGGACAATGACCCTAAACACACCTCCAAATTGTGCAAGAACTATTTAGAGCAGAAGCAGGCAGCTGGTATTCTATCGGTAATGGAGTGGCCAGCGCAGTCACCAGATCTGAACCCCATTGAGCTGTTGTGGGAGCAGCTTGACCGTATGGTACGCAAGAAGTGCCCATCCAACCAATCCAACTTGTGGGAGCTGCTTCTGGAAGCGTGGGGTGCAATTTCTCCAGATTACCTCAACAAATTAACAGCTAGAATGCCAAAGGTCTGCAATGCTGTAATTGCTGCAAATGGAGGATTCTTTGACGAAAGCAAAGTTTGATGTAAAAAAAATCTTATTTCAAATACAAATCATTATTTCGAACCTTGTCAATGTCTTGACTCTATTTTCTATTCATTTCACAACATATGGTGGTGAATAAGTGTGACTTTTCATGGAAAACACAAAATTGTTTGGGTGATCCCAAACTTTTGAACGGTAGTGTATATATATATATACACTGCTCAAAAAAATAAAGGGAACACATAAGCAATGCAATGTAGCTCCAAGTCAATCACACTTTTGAGATATCAACCTGTCCAGTTAGGAAGCAACACTGATTTGTGAATCAATTTCACCTGTTGGTAAATTGTCTAATTTCCACCAGGTGGAAATTAGACAATTTGCAAGACAACCCCTATAAAAGGAATGGATTTGCAGGTGGTGGCCACAGACCATTTGCCTGTCCTCATCTTTTCTGGCCGATCTTTGGTTAGTTTTTCATTTTGCTAGTGCCCTCACCACTAGAGGTGGCATGAGGCGGTATCTGCAACCTACAGAAGTTGCTCAGGTAGTGCAGCTCATCCAGGATGGCACATCAATGCGTGCTGTGGCAAGAAGATTTGATGTGTCTCCTAGCACAGTGTCCAGAGCATGGAGGAGGTACCAGGAGACAGGCCAGTACACCAGGAGACGTGGAGGGGGCCGCAGGAGGACAACAACCCCGCAGCAGGACCGCTATCTGGTCCTTTGTGCAAGGAGGAACAGGAGGAGCACTGCCGGAGCCCTACAAAACGACCTTCAACAGGCCACTAATGTGCAGGTTTCTGCTCAAACAGTGAGAAACAGAATGCATGAGGATGGTATGAGGGCCCGACGTCCACAATTGGGGCCTGTGCTCACAGCCCAACACCGTGCAGCCCGATTGACCTTTGCCAGAGAAAATCTTGGTTGGCAGATTCGCCATTGGCGCCCTGTGCTCTTCACAGATGAGAGCAGGTTCACACTGAACACGTGACAGACGTGAGAGAGTCTGGAGACGCTGTGGAGAACGTTCTGCTGCCTGCAACATCCTCCAGCATGACTGGTTTGGCGGTGGGTCAGTGATGGTCTGGGGAGGCATATCCTTGGAGGGCTGCACAGACCTCTACGTGCTAGCCAGAGGTACCATGACTGCCATTAGGTACCGGGATGAGATCCTCAGACCCATTGTCAGACCATATGCTGGTGCAGTGGGCCCTGGGTTCCTGTTCATGCATGACAATGCTCGTCCTCATGTGGCCAGAGTGTGTCAGCAGTTCCTGTATGTCGAGGGCATTGATGCTATGGACTGGCCTGCACGTTCCCCAGACCTGAATCCAATCGAGCACCTCTGGGACATCATGTCTCGTACCATTCGCCAACGCGATGTCACACCACAGACTGTCCAGGAGTTGACCGATGCCCTGATCCAGGTCTGGGAGGAGATCCCTCAGGAGACCATCCGTCGTCTCATCAGGAGCATGCCCAGACGTTGTAGGGACTGCATACAGGCACGTGGAGGCCACACACACTACTGAGCCTCATTTTGAATCGTCTTGAAGAATTTCCACAGAAGTTGGATCAGCCTATGTTCTCATTTTCCACTTTGATTTTGAGTATGATTCTGAATCCAGACCTTAATGGGCTAATGATTTTGATTTCCATTGATCATTCTTAGGTTATTTTGCTCTAAACACATTCCTCTGTCTAATAAATAAAGATTTTCAGCTGAAATATTTCATTCATCGAGGTCTATATTGTGTTTTTAGGTGTTCCCTTTATTTTTTTTTGAGCAGTGTATATATATATATATATATATATATATATATATATATATATATATATATAATCCAGTGAGTCAAGTAAATTCTTTATGAGACAGTACAAGTTTCATGCCATAAGCAATCATCAGCTGTCAATAAATAGATAATTTTTTGACAGCTGATGATTGCTTATGGCATGAAACAGGCTTGCACTGTCTCATAAAGAATTTATGTGACTCACTGGATTATTTTGCTCCTTATTTGTTGAGCACTTTCCCTACCATTGAGTGTTTCTTTTAACAGTTATATCAATATAGATGTAGGGAAAAAAACCCATTTAAAACATAGCAGTACAAGCTTGTTTCGTGCATCGCACACTCATTAGCTGTGAATGACTTGATATATTGTTATATTGATAGATGATATACGCAAATATATTGATATTGATATTCTGCTCTTCATTTGTTGAGCACTTTTGTCAACACCATTTCTGGAAAAAAACGAGCTATATACAGTGCATCCAGAAAGTATTCACACCCCTTCACTTTCCTCACATTTTGTTATGTTACAGCCTTATTCCAAAATGGATTAAATTCCTTTTTTTCCCTCATCAATCTATATACAATGCCCGATAATGACAAAGTGAAAAAGGTTTTGTAGAAATTTATTAAAAATAAAAAACTGAAATATTGCATGTACATAAGTATTCACACCCTTTACTCAGTACTTAGTTGAGGCACCCTTGGCAGCGATTACAGCCTTTAGTCTTCTTGGGTATGAAGCTACAAGCTTGGCACACCTATATTTGGAGTATTTCTCCCATTCTTCTCTGTAGATCCTCTCGAGCTCTGTAAGGTTAGATGGGGAGCGTCGCTGCACAGCTATTTTCAGGTCTTTCCAGAGATGTTCAATGAGGTTCAAGTCTGGGCTCTGGCTGGGCCACTCAAGGACATTCACAGACTTGTCCCGAAGCCACTCCTTCGTTGTTTTGGCTGTGTGCTTAGGGTCGTTGTCAGGTTGAAAGGTAAACCTTCGCCCCAGTCTGAGGTCCTGAGCGCTCTGGAGCAGGTTTTCATCAAGGATCTCTCTGTACTTTGCTCCATTCATCTTTCCCTCAATTCTGACTACTCTCCCAGTTCCTGCTGCTGAAAAACATCTCCACAGCATGATGCTGCCACCACCGTGCTTCACTGTAGGGATGATATTAGCAAGGTGATGAGAGGTGCTTGGTTTCCTCCAGACGTGACGTTTGGCATTCAGGCCAAAGAGTTCAATCTTGGTTTCATCAGACCAGAGAATCTTGTTTCTCATGGTCTGAGAGTCCTTTAGGTGCTTTCTGGCAAACTCCAAGCGGGCTTTCATGTGCCTTTTACTGAGCAGAGGCTTCCACCTGGCCACTTTACCATAAAGGCCTGATTGGTGGAGTGCTGCAGAGATGGTTGTCCTTCTGGAAGGTTCTCCCATCGCCACAGAGGAACGCTAGAGCTCTGTCAGAGTGACCATCGAGTTCTTGGTCACCTCCCTGACCAAGGCCCTTCTCCCCCGATTGCTCAGGTTGGCTGGGCGGCCAGCTCTAGGAAGAGTCCTGGTGGATCCAAACTTCTTCCATTTACGAATGATGGAGACCACTGTGCTCTTCGGGACCTTTCAAAGCTGTAGAATTTTTTTGTATCCTTCCCCAGATTTGTGCCTCGATACTATCCTGTCTCGGAGGTCCACAGACAATTCCTTTGACTTCATGGCTTGGTTTCTGCTCTGACATGCACTGTCAACAGTGGGACCTTATATAGACAGGTGTGTGCCTTTCCAAATCATGTCCAATCAATTGAATTTACTACAGGTGGACTCCAATCAAGATGTAGAAACATCTCAAGGATGATCAGTGGAAACAGGATGAACCTGAGCTCAATTTTGAGTGTCATAGCAAAGGGTGTGTATACTTATGTACATGGAATATTTCAGTTTTTTATTTTTAATAAATTTGCAAAAATTTCTACAAAACCTTTTTCACTTTGTCATTATGGGGTATTGTGTGTAGATTGATGAGAACAAAAAGGAATTTAATCCATTGTGGAATAAGGCTGTAACATAACAAAATGCGGGGAAAGTGAAGGGGTGTGAATACTTTCTGGATGCACTGTATATGTATATAGTATATATAAATTATTTCAAAGTAGCCTACCTTTTGGTAAAAGGCCTCATCAGCTCTTTGAATGGCTCATTATAGATGCATGACCACAATCACTTGCACAGGTTTAGTTACAGGTCCAAACATTATATATTCTAATAAAGCAAAAAGAATACAACATCCCCTATTTGGGATTATTTTGGTTTTAAACCAGATGCAACTGGCAAGCAGAAGTACCTAAATGAAGTATTGTTGCTGTCTTTGCAAACGAGTAGTGGCGGCAAAAGAGTCTAGGATGCCTCCAAATGAACAAACAGGTGGGGGTAATATAACTATGCTATTAGGGTGCACAACTGCACATACAGTTTTGGGTCTAGTTCTCAAATATGATTTATGAATTTAGTTTGCTTTTCAGCACCAATCGAATGGACAGCAACTGCTTAATGGTCATTTAGTCGCTGTCCTGTTTTGTGAAAGACTCGTCGTAAATCAGTGCAACAAGAACATGCATGTGGCCCAACTCCAACTGCCATTTCCTATTCGCGCACACTTTGAATTGCGCTTTACAGGTTAATTATTTACCGAGTTGAATTCTCGAGGAGTCAGGCCGTTAAATTAGTAAAATAAAAGGCCAAAAATCGCGAAAAAAAACACAGCCAAAAACCCCCCCAACTGCCGATTGGACTCAGCCGATGGCCGATATATTCATCCAATCGCCGAAGCCTACTACTTAATAGCCTTAACTTTTGCAAATGAGCTCAGAAAAAGGTCCTGTTTATTTGTCACTGTTTTTGTTTTTTTCTTTTCCCTGCTTTTTCTTCCCAGTTGTATGGAGCCAATTGCCTCACTCTTCTGTGCTGTTCCAGTCGTTGCTCCACCCCCTCTGCCGATCCGGGGAGGGCTGCAGACTACCACATGCCTCCTCCAATACATGTGGAGTTGCCAGCCGCTTCTTTTCACCTGGCAGTGAGGAGTTTCGCCAGGGGGACATAGCGCATGGGAGGATCACGCTATTCCCCCCCAGTCCCCCCTCCCCCGAGAAGGTGCCCCGACCGACCAGAGGAGGCGCTAGTGCAGCGACAAGGACACATACCCACATCCGGCTTCCCATCCACAGACACGGCCAATTGTGTCTGTAGGGACGTCCGACAAAGCCGGAGGTAACACGGGGATTCAAACCGCCGATCCCCGTGTTGGTAGGCAACGGAATAGACCACCGTGCTACCTGGACGCCCCTTGTCATTGTTAATGTTACCCTACTTGACTATAAAGGTTCTGCAAAATAGGAGACTGAACATCAACAGTTATGCGTATGCATGTAGCCTATTAATTTACATTTTAGCCTACTAGTAGAATATTAATGCATATAAAAAAATTCAGTGTGCTGTGTGCGCACATTAACAACACATTGTTCCCACCTCTAGACGTCCCTTTGGCACCCCTGGGCCACCCAGGTCAAAAATTCTTAGAACCGCCCCTGGTTATTCCTACGACGTATATAGAGAGATAATGTTGAAAATTGTGATTGTTTCCCTTTAAGCGATTCAGATCATTCTGGAAAGGTGAAAATAAAAATGTGAGGGGTGTCTGGGTGGCATGGCGGTCTATTCCGTTACCTACCAACACAGGGATTGCCAGTTTGAATCCCTGTGTTACCTCCAGCTTGGTCGGGCGTACCTACAGTCACATTGGCCGTGTCAACGGATGGGAAGCCGGATGTGGGTATGTGTCCTGGTCGCTGCACTAGCACCTCCTGTGGTCGGTCGGGGCGCCTGTTCGGGGGGGGGGGGACTGGGGGGAATAACGTGATTCTCCCACACGCTACATCCCCCTGGCGAAACTCCTCACTGTCAGGTGAAAAGAAGCGGCTGGTGACTCCACATGTATCGGAGGAGGCATGTGGTAGTCTGCAGCCCTCCCCGGATTGGCAGAGGGGGTGGAGCAGCGACCAGGATGGCTCGGAAGAGTGGGCTAATTGGCCAAGTACAATTGGGAGAAAAACAGGTAAAAAATCCCCCCCCTCCCAAAAAAAATACAAATGTAAAATCGATTGGCTCTTTTCAGAACAGATACTGTGTTGCTTTTGTGATCACCCTTTTCTGAATGATGGGTCTGGGCCCACATTGGTTCTTGAGCTTAGTTTGAGTTGGCCGAGATATCCCAAGCTTTTATACTGGAGGACCTTTGGACACCTGGTAAAAGATGAGCTATACCCTGTTCAGATCCTAACCTACCTTACCTTCACAATATTACTTAATGGTTTAAGACAGATATTAATTGACTTTACCCATCGTTGGACTCGGAGCTCCAATCCCTGCCTCCTCCTCAGACCAGGAGTGGAGTTTTGGATGCAATACTGAGATCTCTAAACTCCGGCAGTTGACTCTGTTTATTCAAACCTGATTGTTTGGGTTTGGTGATTCTGTTGCTCCTTCTGCAAAGGAAATTGCTCCCTTGCCCGCCGGTTCTGAAACGGAAAATGGTTTTAAAAACTAAAACAAAACAAATCTCGAAGTTTCTCTGTTTCTCCCCGGTGTTTGTGAAAGACGTTCGTTGTCCTGTCAAACGGGGCTGGCCTCCTCGAGCTTTTGTTACACGGGAAGCTGAGGTGATCTGTCAGCAACGGGGGGAGAGAAAGACAAGTTCTGAGTCGTTTAGCTGATGGAGTGATGACCTTATCAGCGCAGTACAGATATGTGTGCACTTTCCACTGTTTGCGTGCAGGCATGTTGGTTTGACCAGAAGTTTGGCACAATGATGTATTTGTAAAGTAAGTGGCTGGGAAAATTAGAATTACAAAGCGAGTGTGTGTGTGTGTGTGTGTGTGTGTGTGTGGGCTCTCCCTTTTGACAGAGTTAAGTTAAAAGATGGTGAGCAATCGTGGCAGGGTTTTGGAGGCAGCTCAGAAAAGTCTCACAATAGCCTCATAATCTGATATAGTGGCTTTAACGCAGAGTCCCTTTGAGATGCCCGTATTGATGCTCGTGCCAATTCCATTACCCAGACTTGTGGTGGATGTGTATTCTTGTTTTCACACTTTTCAAAGAGGGGCCTGTGACTTCAGCCATGTGAAACACTGTGAGGTTTTTTTGGCGTTCTGGAAACAATTACTGGCAAATAATCTTCACATTCTTTCATCCCACCACCAGCTCAGCTGATTAGGATAGCCACTAGTACACAAGGCTAGCCTCAAACTCACTCACACATGGTGTTTGTGCATGTGCACTGAGCTAGTGTGCGACACACAAGAAACCGAAGGTGCTCTCTTGTTGTGGTTATTCATTCCGTCTTGTCCCTTTAAACAAACACACATGTATTCACACAGACACACACATACACATGCCCACACACACACACGCAGGCACACGTGCATGCACACACGCACGCACACATCAAGGGGCCTGTGCACATTAGCCATTTCAATGTACATTTCACTTAATACATACACATATAGTACTCGTACACTACGTACTGTACACGCTCCGACTACGCGTGTGCACACACACAACATCTGATACCCAGCTGATGATTACTGATGGTGAGTCTTGTAGTGGGGACCACCCAGGGTCAAAATAACCTGCTGTAAATACAGAAGGAGGGAAATATCATTCAGTCACCACTCTTCTTTCTACTCTTGCTTCTGTATTTACAGCAGAAGCGAGTAGAAAGAAGAGTGGAGACTGAATGGTATTCTACTGTAAATACAGTCATTCATTCATTCCTTCATTCATTACCCAAACCGCTTACCCTTACTCAGGGTCGTGGTGATGCTGGAACCTATCCCAGGAGTCATTGGGCAGCAGGCGGGGAGACAGCCTTGACAAGCCACCAATCCACCACAGGGCCGACACACACATACACACACACACACCTAGGGACAATTTAGTACGGCCGATTCACCTGACCTATATGTCTTTGGGCTGTGGGAAGAAACCCACGCAGACGTGGGGAGAACATGCAAACTCCACACAGAGGACGACCCGGGATGACCCCCAAGGTAGGACTACCCTGGGGCTCGAACCCAGGACCTTCTTGCTGTGAGGCGACCGTGCTAACCACTGCGCCACCTTGCTGCCACTGTAAATACAGAAACGGTAAAATACCATTCAGTCACCACTCTTCTCTCTACTCTTTCTGCAGCATCTTTTATTTACGTGTATAGATGGACTGGCCGTTGGGAGCACCGGGAGAAATCCCGGTGGGCTGGTCGCTCTGTCGGCCTATTTTGAGTAGCCCATTTTTTTCCCTTGAGCAATCCATTATACAAAAACAAGAGCAAGAGAGACGCGTCTTCAGTCCACTTTGATTATGCACCACCACACATCCTCCTCCTCAACGCCCCCCACTACCACTTTTGGCACTTTTAGCCCACCCAATCAAAAGGCTTCCTTTTTTGCCAGATC
Source organism: Lampris incognitus (assembly GCF_029633865.1). Taxonomy (NCBI): domain Eukaryota; kingdom Metazoa; phylum Chordata; class Actinopteri; order Lampriformes; family Lampridae; genus Lampris; species Lampris incognitus. Next base: position 19,526,920 of record NC_079228.1, on the reverse strand, counting down.
ATCCAGTGAATGGCAGTTAGTGAATACTATGCGACCAATAAATATGACGATGACGGGTCAGATTTTTTTCGAGTGGCACTGCATTTCACAGATGCCAGATAGTGAGCCACCCCTCCTCTTCCACTCAGTGTCCAGCCGGCACAGAGGAACAGAAGCCTACTTTCTACAAGCTAGCTGCTTTTAATGTAGGTTAAGAAAAAAGTTATGGCAAAACAAAACAGTTTGCTTAAGTTTTTCACAAAAAGACATCGTGAGGAGCAGGAGGAAGAGAATTCAGCTCAAGTTCAGTCATCATTTTCAACCATGACACCTACTCCTGCTCCAGTTTCTCAAGTCCCAACTATTAACGACACGTTGAAAGACTATTTTCAACATCAGTTGGATAAATACTGGTATCGGCGTCAGTGATGACACACAGACCGAACTCTTTGTCCCTGCTCTCCTTTGAAAGAGAACTGACTGAATCGTTGGACTATGATGAAATAATTTCAGTGTTCAACACCGAGCCCCGTCGTCTCCTGCTGTACTCATATAAAGCTTATTTACAATTTCAGACTGTAGTAGCCTATTGCCTATTTCAATATTATTGTTTATTGGGGTTTAGTTTTGGGGGTAGCACAGTGGCGCAGTGGTTAGGGTGGTTGCCTCACAGCAAGAAGGTCCTGGGTTCGAGCCCAGGGGTAGTCCAAGCTTGGGGGTCGTCCAGGTCATCCTCTGTGTGGAGTTTGCATGTTCTCCCCATGTCTGTGTGGGTTTCCTCCGGGTGCTCTGGTTTCCTCCCACAGTCCAAGGACATGTAGGTCAGGTGAATTGGCCATAGTAAATTGTCCCTAGGTTTGTGTGTGTGATGGCCTGGCGGCCTGTCCAGGGTGTCTCCCCTCCTGCCGCCCAATGACTGCTGGGATAGGCTCCAGCATCCTGCGACCCTGAGAGCAGGATAAGCGGTTTGGATAATGGATGGATGGGTTTAGTTTTTGTTGGGTGTACAATCGCGTTTTATGCTGACGTTAAGGCATCTGCTGTGTGTGTGTGTGTGTGTGTGTGTGTGTGTGTGTGTGTGTGTGTGTGTGTGTGTGTGTGTGTGTGTGTGTGTATGTGTGTCTTCTCCTGGATCGGATTGCATGTACTAATGATTCCAAGAGCAAGGCTGTCCAGAGTTTGGCTCCTGGTAGGGTCACCCAAGGTAGACAGGTCAAGGGAGAGGTTCCAGATGAAGCGCGATCCAACAAAGACCTCAACGGTGGAACTGGCAGAAGATGTCTCCAGGTCACAACAGCAGTGAAGGTGCATGAAAGCTGCAACAGAGGGTGGTCTGTCTTGGTTCTCCATGCCACTGGACTCTGGCCACCCCCTGCTAAGTACCATGTGTGTGGTGGCTGCAGGCACATCAGTGGCCTCTACGCCCATCTGAGGACCCAGAGGGAGGACGGTCATACTCGACCCCGAGTGACTGCCAATGATGATTGTGTGTGTGTGTGTGTGTGTGTGTGTGTGTGTGTGTGTGTGTGTGTGTGTGTGTGTGTGTGAGAGAGATCTATCTGGCTGATATGCTGGGCTATGTTCAAGTGCCACGTTTAATATTACTGAGCATGTTGGTGCCGGTGTACCTCTACTGCACGTGTGTGCGTAAATGTGGCCGCTGTGCCAAGCTGTGCGATGCTGTTGTTAATGCTCGCCTTGGTGCCTGTAACATTAACTCTGATGATGTGGAAGGCTTGTTTGATTAACCTGTGGTGCACTCAGGCAAGTACAGTTGTAATGGCCTGTTTTGGTTAACATGTGCGTTTCAGGTGTGTGCGTGTTTTTGTTACCTTTTGGAGACCCCTTTTTAGGGATAAACACTAACCTTGTTGGGGCCAATAGTCCATATGGGGACCAAAGCCTGGTCCCAGTGAGGCAAAACGTCATTTCTGACATCCTGGTTAAAGTTAGGGGTAAGGTGTAAATTGAGGTTAGGGTTAAGGTTTGGGTTGGGTTGTCCACAATTAATGGAAGCCAATGCAATGTCCTGATAATGATAGCTGTGTAAACTTGTGTGTGTGGGGTGGGGGGTGGGGGGGCTTGCCGGTGACAAACCTTTCACTGGCTCTTAAAATAGCTCTGTATTAGTGTTACAGTAGCCTAGAGCAGTGTTTCCCAACCCAGTCCCCAAGGACCCCCTATCCTGCAGATTTTCTTCACAACCCTGAATAGGTACGTGTTTGTAGTTATTCAACCAATCAGCAATGAATTATGTCAGATGTTTCACACCTTGCATAATTAAGTGCTATGAGATGATTGGTTGAGTAAGTACAAGCAGGGCTCCCTATGCAGGGTTACAATGAAAGTCTGCAGGATAGGGGTTCCTTGAGGACTGGGTTGGGAAACACTGGCCTAGAGTATCCATCCACTGTGCTCATAAGTGATGGTATTAAGAGCTGGTGTGTTTGTATGTGCATCGACGGGGTGGGGGTGGTGGAGTATCTGTGGGCTAGTTGTGGTGGGGTGATCTGGGTAAAAAATGTCCAGGGCCATTTTTTAGTCCCAGTCTATCCGTATTTACATGTGTGTCTGCATGCATTCGTGAGTGCATGCATGTGTGAGTTAGGGTGTTTATTTGTGGGTGGGTGTTAGCGTGCGTTTTTTTGTGTGTATTTGTGTGTTCTAGATGGATAAATAGATTCTTTATTTTCCTCCTGGAAGATATTTGTTGTTGCAGCCTGTACACTAAAATAGCTCTAAACACATTTACATACCGATGGGTGACAGATGAAAGGAAAAGCCAACATAAAGTGTCTTAGTAAGGTGTTGGTCCACCACGAGCCTCCAGAACACCGTCAGTGCTCCTTGTCATAGATTCTACAAGTCTCTGAACTCTACCGGAGGGGTGGAGCACCATTCTTCCAGAAGATATTCCCTCATTTGGAGTTTTGATGACAGTGTGGAGAGCGCTGTCTAACACATCGGTCCAAAATCTCCCGTAGGTGTTCAGCTGGGTTGAGATCTGGTGACTGTTGAGGCCATAGCATATGAATTACATCATTTTCATATTCGTCAAACCATTCAGTGACCCCCATGTGCCCTGTGCATGGAGGCGTTGTCATCCTGGAAGAGACCACTCCCATCAGGACAGAAATGTCTCATCAAGGGTCCGCGGAGGTGTAGCGGTCTAAGCATCGGCTTTGTGTCGATGCAGTTGCCCACTGGGGACCAGGGTTCGCGCCTCGGTCTCGTCAGATCCGACTATGGCCGGACTCGATGAAGCAGCAATAATTTGCAACGCTGTCTTCGGGAGGGGGGCAGAGTCGGCTTGTGTTCGTCACATGAATGCGTCTCTGTGTGTATCGGAAAAAGCAGTGGTTTGGCCTTGAGTCGCCTTGTCACGAAAGTGGCAAGGCGTCTCCTTCGAGACTGCCGGCCAGGGAGATGCAGTTGGCGAACGCATGCAGTACGAGGGTGGGTGTTCGAACTAAAATAGGGATCGATTGGCCACTAAATTGGGAGAAAAAGGGAAAAATCAGAAAGAAATTTAAGAGAAAGAAATGTCTCATCAGAGGATAAAGGTTATCACTCAGAATAACTTTGTATTGATTTGCAGTGGTCCTTCCCTCTAAGGGGACAATCGGACCCAAACCATGCCAGGAAAATGCCCCCCACAGCATAAGAGAGCCCCCGAATCCCCTCACTGTAGGGGTCAAGCAGTCAGGTTTTTCCTTTAATTTGTCACCCATCTGTACATACCATACACTCACACATTGGTACACAGGTACAACTAAATTCTGTAACCACTGTGCATTTGTGTCTGTGTGTTAGTCAGCTGGCAACTCTGTGAATGTACTCTCAAAAACATGTGGCCCAGCTCCTGTATACCATAATGTGTGAGTGTATGCTTGTATGCTTGTGCAGGTGGACGCGTGCAAAGGTGATTTTCGTCAATAACCACATTAGCACCCTTCAACATGGCACCATGCCGCCTCCATTTCTTCCTCTGTCCTTTCTCTTCTACATTTTCCATCTCACTCCCATTGCCTCTCCCTCCCTTCTTTTCGTTTCCATGGCCAGCTCGGTAGATGGGAGGCTGATCCTGGCTGTCCTCTGAGTTCTATGGGGACTTTTTTTCCCAGGGCGCAAAACACTGCCATCCCTCTTCTTTTCACTGTCCTCCCTCCCCCCTTTTTTTTTCAGAGTCAAATGATTATCCTGGGGTTTTGTTGGAGGGGGGAGGGGGGTACAATGTGTCAGGTGAGCCGGGGGTGAGGCCAAAACCATAGCTTCTGTACCTGCCCCCCCCGCCCACACTTCTCTATTCTCTTTGCCCTTCTCCTCCCTCATTCCTGTGCCAACCCGGATTGGTGGCAGAGCCCCAAGGACAGCTCAAAGGAATTTCCTCGTTGAAATTTATATCAATTTCAGGCCTCGGCTTTTGTACGCGGCGTGTGAAAAACTGCAACTCTCTTTTCCTTTTACCTCATTTCCTGTTGTTCTCCCTTCTCCCGCCGACATTAACTCTCCATCCTTTCTTATTTCCATCTCCCTCTCTCTCCTCTTTTTTTCCCCCCCTAAACTCACGCCCTCTCTTCGTTCTTCCTCCTCCTGTTCTCCCTCCCTGTTGTGTCTCTTCATCTCGAGCCTGCCCCTCCTCAACTCCCTTCTGTTTAAAATCCTTTTGCCAAAAGCTTCCACTTCTCTACCTTTTCCCCCTCCCTCCTTTTCCTCGACTCTGTTCCCTCCTTTTAAAGCCATGTGAAGGCACAGCCTGGTGAATGCCAGGCATTCCTTTGTAAGGTTAGAGCAGACAAAGGTGGACCACATCACCTGAGAGAAAACGGCCCTTTTGACTCTGCGCCAGAGGCGGGGAAAAAAAAGGGTCTGATGGGAAAGAAAATGGGGGTATAAAAGGAAAGGAGGAAAGAAAGAGATAGCAGAGAGGTGCACTGAGAAGAACACCTGTCCTACTGTCCCTGCGTGAACCTTCACCTATGACCTTTCGTTACCTGATAGCGATGCCTTGTTTGAATGAAAGGGAGCTTTGCCAAAGGAAAGCGCATTAGCCTGGCACATTCTCCGCTTAGGTGTCGAACACTTCAGTTTTCGGGTTGATTTTTATGGGCGATAATGAGATTAAGTATTACCACCATCCATATCCATTTACAATAATTATACTTTCACGGCTGTTCAAAAGGCGTGCTGAGAGAGTGACCGCGTACTCAAATAAACAAATTCGTGTTGCCACCCCAAACAGTTATTCCAACCGTGTGCACAAACACAAACCCCTCCACCCTTCGGCAACACTTCAGCCATTCACTCAAGCCCGTCAAAGGGCCTCTACGTTCAATACAATCGCCAAGCTAACAAACCCCACCCGAAACACATGCACCATTCCTTGGCGCGAGAACAGACCCCCTACATTAGTGCATAGTGGGTCTATGTCTGGTGGCGCTGGGTGCGGTGCAGGGTGGAGTGTATCGGTGACGCCAGCCCTCGTGTCATGACTTATTTCGGGGCTTTAATGCTCATCAAGAGCAAAAGTGAGCCTTGTGTGATGCAGCGTCATGATTTTCCAGTTAGTAAACCGTCACTGTTTGTTTTTACTCTTGCTAATGGAATGGAGCAAACGGGAAAGTGGAGTAAAAAAAAAAAGGGGGGGGCAAACTTATGACGACCAGGTGTTTTTTCCCTCTTCTCGGGAATGTTTCACCTTGTAAAAGCAAGTGAGAGGGAGGGGACTTGTGTACTGTGATATAGTCATTGGTTTGGGGATTTCATGGGGTGTGCGCTGGCCAAGGGTATGAGTGCGAGTGAATGTGTGTTGTGTGGGTGTATTAGACGGTGAGCTGAGATTTCCGTGGACCTGGGGGGAGAATTCTTCAGTTGAACTGCAGCATAGCCGCGACTGGGCGAAGGTTGGGGTGGGGGTAGGGGGGTGGGTGAGGTGAGCATGGGGAGGGGAGGGGGTTCTCCCATGTTTGCGCAAACCTCTCTTCAACCAATTTGTCGCCTCATTGAGCGACGAACAGAAAACTATAGGTCTCATAAGAAGGGCATGGTCGACACACTCGTGCACACATAAGCACCTGGGGGAATGAATGAATAACAAGCTTGACTTTGTATGCGAAACGCCCACAACGTACCACACAGGGCTTCTATTGATGACATCATTGCTGGGCATTTGGACACTCCGCCCTTTCCATGTTCAGAGAGCCATTCAGTCAAAGTAAAATATACCAGGGCCCTTTCACAGACATGACGCCTATCGCTTATTTTTAAAAGATTTTTCAATTGACTTAGGCCCCCCCAATAATGAACAAAATGCTTTTCTGTTGACTCGAAAACAGCAGACTCAGATACTGGCAAGTCTAGGCCCTTCCATCCATCCAATGCCGTAAAGAACTATGTGAATATACAAGAAAAACCAAAGGTCTGTTGCTCCGTTGTGTGTTCAGTTACCTGGCTATCTTGACTTTGAGGGACATTGCTGGTGCAGAGCAACAAAGCTGAACAGCAATGCATAAAATACCATGTGATTACAAATACGGACCTATTGCTCGTCTTTAAAGTACAGACGCAGTTTAGCACAAATGGTCATTATTCAAATCTGCCCTCATTGGGTTGTAGTCCTCATGCAAGGAATTGGGAATACTGAGCTTGACTTTGGCTCTGATGGCCGGGAGATTAGACAGTCTGTGAACATTTGTCAAACGTCATGAGCCTGAGCTGCCAACTTTGGTGAACAAGCAAGAACACAGATTGCAATCGATGGAGCATATTAACTGTAAATGTTGACATTACTTGGCTTATGACGGGCCTTTTTTATGAGTCGACTGCACTTGGAAGAAATTGATATTCGAATAAAACAAACTTTTTGTTCGTAGTCATTGGTCAACACTAGGCTTTTACTTTATGCTTCATACTTCTCTCTCTTCTGTCTCCACAGTTTTCCAATATTTACTTGGAATCGCAATCTCTATCTGATCTCTAACTCAGCCAATGGCTTAGTCCCAGTAGGTCTTTCAGGAAGAGGCCAGGCCAGCTTTCCTCTGCCTCGTCCAATCACAAACCCAGAACAGCTTTCGCTTCAAGGTCCACTACCACAGCACAGAGCCAGCTACACTTGGCCACACTGCCAATTAGATACTGAATGCTAACACTGTTTTTAGTTAACCTCCACTACATTTGAAATTACCCAGTGAACAATAAGTATCCAGTGTAGTCCATTTAGGTTGTTAGCTAACTTCCGCGGTACAGCTTGCAATTAGCCAGGCTGATGAGAATTTGACTTTTTCTACGCTGAATGAAGAACAAGCAACAAATAGAGTGCCTGTATTGGTAAAAACCTAAATTGGCTTACCCCCCCCCCTAAACAGAAAATAACTTTATATCTAAATAATGAGGGTCGAAATGCAGAACAGCTTCGTTGAAACTCAAACTGCAGAGAAAGAGAGGAAGAGACAGCTGCCGTGCCCACGATGCCACCCTATGTTTTAAAATGATGACGGATAGACGGATAAGTAGGTAGATAGATTGATAGATAGACGTTTGTGCGTTGAAATCCTTTGTTGTTGTTTGTGGTGGTGGTGTGTGTATGCCAGCCTTGATTCCTCTGAATATGCCTGTGTCCAAAGTGGAGAGAAAACACCAACAACAATCCAGAAAAAAAACAAAACAAAACATTATTTTGAAAATGTAGGGAGAAGGGGTGGGTGGTTTCCTGGAAGGTAGGTAGGATGGAGAGAGGCATGGAGGAGGGAGGGAGGGAGAGAGGGAGACGAAGGAAGGAGGGGGCAGAACAGGGGCAAGAGAAGCCTCCAAAAAAAATCCCTCTTCCCTTCCCTCCTCTTCATCCTACCCCACCCCTCTCTGTGTTGCTACCACCCCACCCCATCCTGCTCACTCCCCTCCTACCTCTGTGCAGCCAGCCACAGACACTTGCCTTTTTGTACGAGGGGGTTAACCCAATGAACAATTCCCTCCGTCTTTCCTAAAATAAGCCAGTGGGAGAGGGATCGGCGAGTAAACTGGAGAGATTGGAGCGGTGAGGTGCACGGCCCCTGGTTATAAGCCCCGGGAGTGGGAGCGCAAGTCTGCTTGGACCCACAGCCTTCAGCTCAATATACACCGCCTTACTATGTGCCTGCCTGTTTGACCGCCTGCGTGACTGACTGACTGACTGACTGACTGACTAAGTGCCTGAGTCTCCCTCTCCTGTTACTCTCTCTCTCCCTCTCTCTCTCTCTCTCTCTCTCTCTCTCTCTCTCTCTCTCTCTCTCTCTCTCTCTCTCTCTCTCTCTCTCTCTCTCGCTCTCTTTCTCTCTCTCTCCGTCCCTTACCATCGCTTCGTCTCCCCCCCCCCCAACACACACCCCCGGCTTTCCACCCTGGAGTGCGACAGCCAGTGCGGAGATTGGGAAGGTGCGCCACAGACCTGCTTCTGGACAGCCTGAAGAAAACTCAGAGAGGAATTTTCCCTCTTCTCTTGCTCATTCTTTCTCTCACTTTTTCCTCCTCACACTCTCTCTTCTGTTACTATCTCTCAGCAAAAAAAAAAAAAAAAAAAAAAAGAAAAAGAAAAAGAAAAATCACACGGACTAATATTTTTGTGTTTTTGGAACAAAAAAAGTAAAGTGAACAGAAAGACAATTTGCTACACCTGCAATTGAAAATATTCCATTTTCTATTGCCATAAGTGTTGCTGAATTTTTTTTAATTTATTTTTTCTTGTTTGTTTGTTTGTTTTGTTTGTTTTTTTGGTGTTTTTTTTTGTTGTTTGTTTTGTTTTGTTTTTTTTCTTCTCTTGCACATGTGAGCAGCATTGGACCAGCTCAACGTTCCAAGGCTTTGCCAAGAGAACTCGTCCGCCGGCTCGTCTTTTTTGGCCACATGTTCACTGAATTTCTGATGCCGTCACATTCCATGGGAGACACGCGTGGCTGAAGGAAGGAAGGAAGGAAGGAAGGAAGGAAGGAAGGAAGGAAGGAAGGAAGGAAAGGACGGACGGAAGGAGGTAGAAGAGAGAGACCCACCTGAAGCTCACACCTACCCACTTTGTCCACCCCTACCCCCCGTGACACACCGAGGAGAGAGAAAGGTAAGCCCCCCTTTGCCCATTTCTCTCACTCCTTCTGTTCGCATCCCCGTGTCCCGTTCCTCACTTGCTTTTTCATTTCTATCACATGTGGCTTCAGGGAACACAGCCCAGAGCCAAAGGCAACAGAAACAGGAGAGGAAAGGAGGAAAAAAAAAAAACAGACGGTGCAATATCTCAGTCATGGGACCTCCATAATTCTACTCCGTGTTAAGCTAGAGTTAGGACTTATAGCACAGGGCAGGGAGTAATGGCTTGCAAATGTAAAAAGGGAGGAAAGAAAAAAGAACCTTTACAGTAGTCTCATTCAGCTCCCTGGCCTGTCAATTTCTATTATGTAACATAGTCTGCATAATAACCATGCTGCAAATGAGAATCTACTGAAAACCTATGAGTGTGTTTGTGTAGAAATGAAGAAAAGTTGGTGTGCAGTAATAGCAGAAATTCTTTCTTTCAACTTTTCTCTTTCTTTCTCTCCCTCTCTCTTTCTCTCTGTCTTGCCAAGAGATGGTATTGATTAAGGGTCAGGTGAGGAAAGAGATTCCACATGCTCCTGCATTGTGTTCATTTGACAGTATTGAATTCCCAGTATGAATAAAGCACAGCTGAAATAAGAGGGAATGCAGCTTGGATGAGTCCTTTTTTCTTTTCTTTTTTTTCGTTGCCCACATGCATGCATTTTGGGGGTCTTGGTGCTGGGGATGGGAGTTTACACGTGGTGTGCGTTTACAAAGTGTGTGTATGGGGTCGAGGTACCAATGGGCTCGCCTCTGTTGCAGATGGAGTGATTAGAGTCTTAGTAAGAGTGTCATCTAGTAGGAGTATTTGGCCTGGTAGGATCTACTGTTTAAATCTGGGAGCATGTTTGGTGACATGATCACCTGATTGCCCCCCCACCCCCCACCCCGGTGTGCACTGCAACTTGTTTTGCCTAGTTTAATTCCTCCGTATTTGTTTAAATGACTGGTTATGATGTTTCTTGTCCTGAGTGCATGGAATGTATCAAGCGAGGGAATGGGGAAAATGGACATTTGATCTCCACCTCTTTTCCCCACAACCAGTCTTTTCTCTCCTGTTCCACTCCGTCCTCTTCTCTCCTGTCTGTTTTCTGCTCTCCTTTCTCCTCTGCTCTCTTCTCTTCTCTTCTCTTCTTCTCTTCTCTTCTCTTCTCTTCTCTTCTCTTCTCTTCTCTTCTCTTCTCTTCTCTTCTCTTCTCTCTTTGCTTTGCTTTGCTCTGTCCATCCACTGTGACACCTCTGGCATGCAGGGCCACATTCCTTTGCAACGACATCCCTCCGTCTAAAACAGATATAGGAGAAATAATCATGACTCTGAGTCTTCAGGTATGCAACGTGACAGACACAGACAGACAGACATGCAGACAGACAGACAGACAGAGAGAGAGACAGGCAGACAGGCAGACAGGCAGACAGGCAGAGAGAGAGAGAGAGAGAGAGAGAGAAGAGAGAGAGAGAGAGAGAGAGAGAGAGAGAGAGAGAGAGAGAGAGGAGAGAGAGAGAGAGACAAACAGATAGACAGACATGCAGACAGGCAGACAGACAGACAGACAGACAGACAGACAGACAGACAGACAGAGAGGCCAAAAGGAGAAGAGCACAAGAGGAACAGATTAGCAGAGCTAAGCAAACACAACAAAAAATGAGCGAGTTGTTCCAAAGTGAATGCTTTTGTGAGGAGATGCATTTTCTGTCACATGTGTTTCAATACATCAACAGCAGTCTCTGTGAGCAATGAAGAGAGGGACCGGGTATAAGAGTGAGAGAGCGAGAGTGAGAAACAGAAAGAGATAGGGGGAGAAAAAGTGTGAGAGAGCAATAGAGAAAGAGAGAAAGCGAGAGAGAGAGACACAGACAGACAGGCAGAAAGGCAGGGCAGACAGAGAAGGGAAAGGGAGTCTGGAAAAGACAGCCGGCAAGGGTTCTGGGACTCCAAAAACATTTGGCAGCATCCTCCTATTTCACTGCCTACGGCAGAAGGTCTGCCTAGATGTGTACCTGTGCATGTGTGTGTGTGTGTGTGTGTGTGTGTGTGTGTGTGCGCGAGTGCAGTGTGTGTGTGTGTGTGTGTGTGTGTGTGTGTGTGTATTTGTGTCTGTGCGCGTGTGCGCACACGTGTGTATAACTTCATGAATGTATGCTGAGGTGAATACTGGAGTGCATACTGGAGTGTGTTACACAATCGTTCAGGGGAGTGGGTGACCAGATACACACTAAAATGTGAGCTCTCACTCTGGTGGAAAAGTGCATTGGGAGTAGTTAAAGGCTGCTGGTACTCAGCAGTGTTCTGTCTGCTTTACTGTTAAATGTAACACTCGCCCATAAAGCCGGCGGCTCCTCGTGCAGATTTAGTGCTTTCTATTTAGCTTCCCTCCCTCCGTCCTTATGAGTAGCATGAAAATTAAAGTGCCTATAGGTCAGGAGATTTATGCAGCTCTCCGCTCCCTCCCAGCATTGTCTACCTATTTCCTGGCGCTACAGACACTTGTATTTTCTTATGCTGGCAAATGGCAGAAAGCGATGGCAAAAGTTGTGCTGTAACCACGGCAAACTCCGTTTCGATGTTTAGGATCGCCTGCCCCTCAAATGGGTGTTAACCAGTTGGTTACTGGGCAGCTGTAAGCAGGCTCCAGCGTGTGTGTGTGTGTGTGTGCATGTGTGTGTGCATATGTGTGTGTGTGTGTGTGTGCATGTTTGTGTGCACATGGTATATCATTTAACTACAAATGACAGGTTACAGCCAATCTCTCCACTGGTTGCCTGTTCCAGCCTTTGATATTAAGCCCCAAGCGTGACAAAATGTACCCATACGACAGTCACGCTCGATGCACAGCGGCACACATACTGTACACTTTATGGTCTGTGCAATACACACACCTAAATGGATTTAACACTCTCCGTAAACACACGCACACACACACACACACACACACACACGTATATATACGCACATCTCAAATGCATGAACACATCGACACCGGCATGTGCCAAACGCCCGCTTGTGTAACTTTAGGCCACCAAGCACCCCACTGAACTTACTTTATAGGGCAGAACGTGTTGATGTTAGAACTGTTCAGCAGTGACTTTCAAAACACCAGCAGGTCTTCATTTCTTTTTCTTTTTTTTGTCTTTTTTTTTCTATCAGGACAACGCCTGTTCTCATGTCAAGGCTTAACCCCCCCACCCCACCCCGCCTCTGCAGCGCATCTTTTTTTTTATCAGGACAATGCTGTTCTCATTGTCACACACACGGACAAACACACACACACACAACTCAAAGAGTGATAAATGAAATAAATAAATGAGTGAATACGGTGACTTGAACTCTGGCGTCTCAGAGCATAGTAGGCCTTATAAATGCCTCCCCTGAACTCATGTGCTGATGGATTACCCAGTCTTTGTGTTGGGCAGGGGAGTAATATTAAACAAGTGCAACACGGGGAGGACTCTCGGGCCGTGCTTGAGGTTTTAGAGTCCGTGCCTGGGAAGAGAACACAGGGGACAAGCACGTTTTAACAGAAGTTATGGGAGACGTCACCTTTTTGAGAGTTCTCTTCATCTCTCTCTCTCTCTCCCTCACCCGTGTATGTGATTTGCTTGTAGTGGAGTTTGCACATTGTGACCACAAGGGGGCAGGGTATCAAGCAGTTCACTCTTAAGGGTCAGGGTAGATTAGAAAGCACCAGCGTCACACACACCACACACACACACACACACACACAGGCATGCAGTCACCACATAATATATTGTGGGAAAGAAACTGTTTCTTGATTTGTCTGTGTGTCATTTAAAAAAAATTTTTTTCAAGTAACTGAGAAAAAGTCACCAGCTTACTATAAATAAGTACCTCTATGACATTATGAATCTTATTACATCAACACTGGAAGAATTCAGAGTTGCTGGTTTTGATTTCTTTGTTTTTCTGTGATCGTCGCTGCGTGTGTGTAATCCTTGGGATTTGGACGCCTGACATGTCTCACTTGGGGCCATAGGCACGGCAAACATCCGCGATGCCGACATGTCACGCCAAGTCCCCGGTGAGGGTCGAAGCTTTGAAGCAATTTCGGGTGCTCAACCTGGAAGTTGTATTCCTCCACTAACCTAGTGTTTTAGCCCTCTTCCCTCTGGTACACTGCACAGGGATGTAAAATCACTGCCGTATCTGAACCGGCTCGACACAACGTTGTTCAGTACGGTTTGTATTTGTGTGATCCCCCTCCCCCGAGTGATATTCCCTCACAGTCTGCTGGTTGAGCCTGTGCATGCTCTCGAATGCGTGCATCTCTGTGCTCGTTTGTCAGGGATGAGGAGAGCATGTGTGCCCCTGTCAGTCTCCATTTGTGCCATGTTAACCAGGGAAGGAGAGTGCCACTTAAGGAAAAAGCCGAAACTAAAAGACCACCGCTTACTGCCCCGGAGAAGCAACGACCTACCTATTTCTTTACCTAGCTAGAGTCTGAACACCCCCCCCAACATACACACACACACACACATATACATATGTGCATATATATACACAAACACACACACACACCACATGCACATATTTCCCTCATCAAAGCCGTTTGTTTCATGGGTACTTTTCCATAAAGTGGAAATAGATTTAAAACAGGCCATTCCTTTTAGGATGAGAACATTCCTCTAACAAAGAGTACTTTTCCTAATCCACTCTTCTCTGCCGGAAGACGTGAGACATAAGGCTGTAATTTCAGCTACACACACACACACTTACACGCAAACACACCTATATAAACACACACACACACACACACACACACACACACACACACAAATTCAGTGCATTGCACACACTTGTAAAGGCATGATAACCGGTGCCGGTAATATAGTGAATGAAGAATTGCCATGAAGGCCAGTGGAAACAGAATACTGGCCCTGGACTCTGTCTTAATCAGTGCCTGGGACCATAACATACGAGATTAATGGGCTGGATTTGTTTTTCAGCTGAGAGAGAGAGAGAGAGAGAGAGGAAGAGAGAGAGAGAGAGAGAGAGAGAGAGAGAGAGAGAGGGAGAGAGAGAGAGAGAGAGAGAGAGGAGAGAGAGAGAGAGAGAGAGAGAGAGAGAGAGAGAGAGAGAGAGAGAGAGAGAGAGAGAGATAAATGGAAAGAATCGAGTATAGGTACGTTTCTGTATCCTGCGTTCATGTGTATAGACATGCACTAGCGTCGTCTCCGGAGTGTGTTCATGTCGGTTCCTATTCTATGACGTTGTTTACCACGGCCCCCGGTAGCCGTCTTGGCCAGACACACAGCAGATATATGTGAAACTCAGTCAGCTTAGAGGCAGACAGTAAGTATCCGCACTCGCACCCCCCCCCCCCCCCACCTCCTCAAGTGGCTAGAGTAACGTCTCATCAGTCAGGGCCCATTTCGAAGGACACGTGTTGACTTTCAACTTGTGTGAGGGCTCAGAAACAACAGAGGAGAGGTCAGGAGGAGGAGAGGAGCAATAACAAATAACAGCCGGAGTCCTCTCTGTCTTGTGTATTTACTGAAATCATAAAGAGTTCCACGTTACCTTCCTATTTATTTTACTCCTCTCTGTTTTCCGGTCCCCTATCCATCTTTTCCTCTTTCTCTTTCTCTCTCGCGCTCGCTCGCTCGCTCGCTCTCTCTCTCTCTCTCTCTCTCTCTCTCTCTCTCTCTCTCTCTCTCTCTCTCTCTCTCTCTCTCTCTCTCTCTCTCTCTCTCTCTCTGCAATTCTCTTAAACTTTGTTGTTTTCTTTTTCTTTTTCTTGCCTTTCTGCCTGGTCTGTCTGTTATCGGCCTGTCTCTCTGTCTGTGTCTCTCTCTTTCCCTCTGTCGTAACTGCGTCTGGAATGAGGAACGTTTTTCCATTGGGTTGGCAGGACACGGGGGGGGGGGGGGGGGGCAGAGAGAAGAGGAGAGAGCGAGAGAGACTGGAGAGGGGGGGGGCAGAGAGAAGGAGAGAGCGAGAGAGACTGGAGAGGGGGGTGCATAGAGAGAGAAGGAGACAGGAGAGAGGGGGGGGCAGAGAGAAGGAGAGAGCGAGAGAGACTGGAGAGGGGGGCAGAGAGAGACGAGAGAGAGAGAGGAGAGAAGGGGCAGAGAGAGAGGAGAGAAAGACAGAGTGGGGGGCAGAGAGAGAAGGAGAGGGGGGGGGCAGAGAGAACGGGAGAGAGAGAGGGGAGGGAGGGAGCAAGAGAGAGAGAGAGACAGGCAGGCAGCGAGAGAGAGAGAGCAGCAGGGAGGCTTGGCAGACGTCTGTTTGTTATTTTTCTTCTGTCTCTCATTGACTCTGTGAGTGGTGCCTGGGTTGAAGCAGGAGTCTTAGTGGGTTTGGACAACGTGCCCTCCACAGTTATCAGAACAGGTCAAGGTCATGCTTACAGTAGTGGTGGTGGGTGGGGAAAGGAGTCATTGCAAGCATTGCTACTACTTTCCTTTTGTTATGTTTCCTTTCTCTCCCCTCCTTCCTTCCTTACAGCCCTCCTTCCTTCCTGAATTCCCCAGACACCACCGCTTTCCATCACACTGTGTTGTGTTTTTTATTGGTCTGCTCTAAACCAAACTATTCTTGAATTAAACCCCCACTCTTGTTTGGGTTCAAATAAAAAAAAAATCTGCCGGTAATGCAACCTTTTTTCACCAGTGCCCGGCATTGCATTGATTCAGTGAGGCCTGAACAAGGCGCAGTAACAAGACCATGGGCAAAACACATATTGGGCAATGCTTCCTGGAGGCAAATCTGTATTTTCCAATGGTGTGTGTTTGAGTTTTTGGGACGGCAGCTCATGTTTTTTGCGAAGAGACTCCAAGAGGAACAAATGGTAGTCCAGCCCAGTGCTGTTTCCTACTTAATGGAACGTGACATCTTGCGCTCTTCCACCGCGGCTGAGTTTTCCTTGGTGTAGCTCTGGTTCCAAGGAGGCATTATCATGCCGTGAGAGTTTCCCCCGTGTCTCCCAACTTTGTATGTGAGCGCCTCCTGCCTCACTGTTCGTTTTCTGATAAAAGTATCAAAAGCAGGTATTGGGAATCCATAACCAGAAGCCAGATGAGGGATTTTTTTTTGGGTTTCGTTCGTTTCCATAACCAGAAGCCAGATGAGGGATTTTTTTGGGTTTCGTTCGGTTGACTTGCGTGTGTAGCTTCATGTGTGCAATGTGACGAACACTATGCGGCGAAGAGGAGGGAAAGGTCCAGAGTAAGGCAGGGAATCACTGAGGTATTTGTGTGTGCAAGTGCGTTTGTGTATTTGTGCCCATGTATGTGCGTATCTGTGCATGCCTATACAAATGAATGTGTGCATGCATGTGTCTGTGTGTGTGTTTGTGCATTTGCACTTGCGTTTGGAAAAGTTTTTACATAGTCTTTGTTTTTCACTAACTTGCATTCACTGCCCACGCCCCAGTTTACCATCTGGCATTGAATCCATTCACTGCTTTCAAAGGCAGGGCTAAACACAGTGCTCAGGCCAACTCAGAACTCAAACAGGGGTCAGGTTCTTAGCATAAAACTCCAAATATCCCTCGTTTTTTCATCTGACTAGAGATTTACTGCTAAATCAAAGTGATTCTTTTTTTAAATTACCTTTACTTAAGATGCAGCAAGAACATATCTCGAACTGATGAGCCAATATTGAATAAGGGTCAGGAGAAGCCCTTCTGAGACCGTTTGAAGAGATCCAGACTTTGTTATTGTTCAGTCTGAGCCTGCTGTAGACATGTGGGTAGGTGTTTGTAACAGAGAAAAGAGACTGGGTCATTGTGGTGTTATAGTCCCCTTGGAACAGAATAATAATAATAATGAAAAAAAAAAATCATCACGCTAGATTTGCTGATGTATTGCCTAGTACATTACAGACACACGCATGCAGACGATAGCACTCAAATGAGTCATGCAAAACACTCGTGCATTGTCTCATGCAAAACACACACACCACACACACACACACACACACACACACACACACACACACACACACACACACACAAGCCCACACAAGCACACTCACAGTCTTTTTAATGCTGCAAGCTAGAGCTATTGGTACTACAGGAGTACTGAGTTATTACAGTATATAAATTTCTCGGAGGGGCGAAGGAAAGAGTATACTTCACAACAAATACCAACATTGTCCAGTTTTTTTTCTTTCTTTTTTTCAGATGCTGCTGCAAGTTTAAGCTACTCTCTAACTTTCTGTTACCCTGCACAATTCAGTTCCTACCATAACCTCAGCGAGACCGACTCACCTCAGACTTCCCATGTCTGCTCATAGGGCTCTGAAGTACATCTAAAATACTTTACAGAAATTAGGCTCTCTGTCCAAGTCAAATATTTTATCATTGTGACTTACTTATTGAAATCTATTTATCTAGTTAGGCGTTAGCTTGTAAAACCATAAATCTGCATGAGGCTAGCGCAAAATATGTAATGGCTGAAATGCTGGAGCTTCGCTGGTCTTCTCATGCCTGGTCCTCTTTAAGATATTTCATTGTCAGGTGATTACAGGTGCACACCACATGGCCGTGCCTCATCCATCTGTAAGCCTTTCTCTCAGCTTTAAACATGGCCATGGCGCGTAAACACCTGAAGTTTGGACTTTAGCCGACTGCGTTGCGAAAAAGGGATGGACGGAGGAGGGCTTTCCCCTTTTTATCAGACCACCCAAGGCTTTTGGACGGCCCTGTTGATTATCTAGTCATACAAGTGTACATTACACACCTAAAGCGCTGAATCAAGCTGCGTGACAGATAATTAGCATCACCAGTTGCTACAATGTTGTTCGCTAAACTCTAGAGCAGAAATAATGAAAAACTCATCGTAAATATTCATACCGGGACGTGGTGGTACTCTATGATTAGTGCACCTCAGCGGCATTACTTGTGGTGGCTCCACTCTTAGCCCTTGATGCTTAGACGGCCTCAGCTTTGAGACCTAATCCTTTCTGTACAGAATTTCAGTCCATTGAGCAAACATGTGTTTCATAATGCTAGGTTCAGAGGCATTAAGGACCATGAAGCCCAGCCAGCCCTTCAAGGCTTTTGTCCTAATCGTTTCCTGTAATCAGGGACTGAACAGAAAGCGATAACGAAAAATCGACTTTGTGCTCATTCCCATTTCAGCTCTCTGTGGTGTGAGTATTGCGCTCTTGAGTAAGTTATGCATGTATGCGTGTCCATTGGTGAGTGTGTGTGTGTGTGTGTGTGTGTGTGTGTGTGTGTGTGTGTGTGTGTGTGTGTGTGTGTGTGTGTGTGTGTGTGTGTGTGAGGGTACTGTGGTGTGTAAGCAGCCTTGAGTTCCCTCGTTTCTTGTTTATCCTTATTACAACGTACATGCAATGCTTTCGAGAGTCCGACAAGAACGGCAATGCAGTCTGGCAGCATTCCTAACAAGCTGAACAAGTACTTAAAGGAGTAATTGCAACTGCTAGGATTGTTTTTGCTTGAAGCGTATGAGACAGGGATATTGCATTTCTGGAAAAATTGTAGGGATGGCTAACCAGTGGAATACTGATCCACAAAGTATTGCTTGAGATGCTGTAATGTGAATACTAAGATAAATAAACGTGGGTCTAATTGGATGATGGTAACATTCGTTTTGCCTCTCATCTCAGCTTTTCTCGGTAGTCAAAAAATATAATTCTTTCTTTCATAAAATAATAGGCGGTCAGATGTATCATGTCTCAGTAGCTTAGAGAATGCCCCAAGTCGGATATGCTGACGACACTTTATTGGATAGAAAGACGAGAATGAATTCAGCGCATCCTGAGTTATGCTATTAGCGTATCTACGATCTGAGAGCAGCGGTGTCTTCATCTAAAGCTCTCATTGTCTAAGATTATGAAAATTAAAGCGGGCCTTCATTATAGGCCTGAGATTACAAAAAAATGAACAAATTGCCTTTGGTACCATCAACCTGTGTCATTTGGATCATATGGGTTTAAAATCCAAGGTCCCTTTAATTCATGGTGGCAAATAAAGTTTCTAACACAAAGCTGGGGACGTATCAGGGATTTATATGACCTAAGTGAAAAATTGAATGTTCTCCTAAGAGATAGATTTCACGAGGATGGAAAAACATCTTCCAAGTTACATTAACCACACTTTTGTTTCTGTAAAAGGTTTGGGTTGTGAGGGCTACAGAAGTACGACCACTTCTGGGAGAGTGTTCTTTGGCCAACAAATACAACACCTAATTACAGAGAGCTTTGAATCAATTACCGCCAACATTCATGTGGTCCACAGATGGCTACATGGTCTGTCTTCTCCTTTCTTTCCTACTCCTTCCTCTGCAAGCCACCGGCAGAAATCCCTGCTGTATTGCCTCGGTGCTAATTCGAACCAGAGAAATGGTTATTTCCGAAATGGTGGGCCCCGTTTCTGCTCCACAAGACGGAACCACCAACCAGCCCACTGGAGCCCACGCTGGACATCTCCCAAAGCTGGGCAAAGCCCACACAAACCCGTTTTCTTCCTGACATGTGGTTGAGTGTGATAAGGATGTGGGAAAATATCCACGGCCGGTAAAGGAAAGCGGGGGCGGCGGCAGATCCAACTGGACGAGAAAAGTGAAAGATGGAAGTGGGCGATGATGAACATGGAGACAGGAGGAAAGTATAGGTGGTGGTGGTGGTGAACTGTGGGGAAGAGGCAAGGAATGGTGAAAGTACAGCAGAGGAGGAAAAAGTGAAAGGCAGAAAAGAGAAAATAAGTCTGGTCCCGAGGAGAACTCGGTTTGTAGCGATCATGTGGCGTCTTTGATCTGACGGCGGATTTGAACCAGTGTCAACAGAAACATGCTGAGGGCCGTCTGTTTGCTCCGAGACACGGATCATTCCTCCATGACTTACTCCACTTCAGCCAGCCGCAACCTTGCCACTACGCCAATGTTTGTTTACCCTGTCGGGAACAGCCGGTCTGTTCCTCAACTTGAGAAATGAGTGCAATAACCTCCTAGCACGGGCGCAATCAGATAAACTTTCTCTGGTGTTAAACACAAAGTGGGAAGCAAATACCTATGTCTACCTTGGAAAATATATCATAGATATCTTTCGAACATTTTCTCGGGGGTTTAGGCAACCATCATTGTCTTCCTCCCACAAAAGGATGAGGGCATCCTATCCCTCAGGGGGAATGGATGGGAAAGGAAGGAGCAAAGAAACCGAGGGAGGGGGAGGGGGCGGGGGGAGGAGGAGGAGGGAGGCGGAGGATGCAGAAATGTCTGCCAGATCATTACAGTGAGAGGATGTGTCTCGAACTCTGCATCCCTGCCATATGACAGGCCGCTGATTCAAACCTCATGTTAGCCGCAGTTGGAGATGAACGAAGAGACAGCGGAGCTGTGTGCACGGCTGACCAGCTCGCCGATGCACCTGCGCTAACGTTTTCACAGATTCGCCTCTCTGTGATCGCAAGATGCCTTTTAATAAGCCTGCAGTGTGAACATGGCTAAAATATCAAGGAAATGGACAGAGCCATTAATCAGTGTGCTTGGTTCTTCAGTGGGAATGAATCAGACAAGGCATTTCATCCTGAGGGATGCTGAGAGGCCAGCTAAGACAAGTCAGCTGTTTGAAAGCACCGTGTAAACACACACACACACACACACACACACACACACACACACACACACACACACACACACACACACACACACACACACACACACACACACACACACACAGACACACACACACACACACACACACACAAAGACCAATTACTAATCCAGACCGCTTCAACACTTGCGGGGAAACGTGTGTAGACCCCCTCCAAGACAGCACAGTACACGCAAATGGCGCCCTAATGAATTGAGGTTCTTCCTCCGTTGGCCGTAAAATGTGATAAGAAAACACCAGATTGGTTTACGTATCTCTCTCTCTCTCTCTCTCTCTCTCTCTATCTGTCAGTTCCCACGCATAATTTTACTGATTAAATCCCCTCGCTCTTTCCTCCGATCCAGTTCGTCAGCGTCTATTTCCCAGTGAGAGGGAAAGTGATGATTGTCAAATAGTTTTCACCCGGAGCTCATCCCCAGGTGGAATAATGCTCCTATTGTGCGATGCCGTTGCAGTCTGACAGTCTGAGTTTCTCCTAAAAGGGATGAAGATAATCACTGAGTTTCAGTCTGTTGATTTTCGTCACTCCGGTGCCAATGGCTAGGATGGCACTCGATCTGATATCAGATTCCGACTCTCGGAACAGGAAGCTGCCGTGCCCGTGTCTATCAGCGTGACCCTTGAACATGTTGCCCATCTCTATATTTTGGTTTGACTGGTATTAGAATGCTTCTAGAGAAAGTAGGGCATAGCAGAAAAAAGTGAGGCAAAACGGGGAAAAACCCCGGAGTTCAGGTGTATAAGGTTAGTGCTTCATGGCAAACAGTTTTCACAGCTATATGTTACAATGTAAATGAAATTACAACATTGTGACATTGTTAGGCCCAGAACTGGATAAAACTATAACGCAATCTAATTAGCCTTCAACAAATTGTGCAAGCAACATCCATCATGCAGTTTTTGGCTAATCATTATTCTAATCGATACCAAGAAAGAAAGATTATAATTAGACAAAACTCTGTTTGCTGATGTCTAGATATCTACATATTTTGCAATTATGACAACTCAAAATTTTAAATCTGTAATGTAAAAACCTGGAATTCAAGATATCCATCAGTCATTCCTAATTAAAATTTCTATTGAACACACACACACATACACTCTCTCTCTCTCTCTCTCTCTCTCTCTCTCTCTCATATACACATGCTCTCTTTATCTCATATACACACATACACATGCGCACACACATATATGTGTGTGCGTATATGCATGTGTTAGTGTGTGTGTGTGTATTAGTGTGTATTTGTGTGTATGAGAAAGAGAGAGAGAGAGAGAGAGAGAGAGAGAGAGAGAGAGAGAGAGAGAGAGAGAGAGAGAGAGAGAGAGTAACTATAGGAACAAAATACAACAAGACAGGAGCAGGGCTTCTTCACTGCTGCTTTCTGGATCAGTGACACAAACAAAGGAAGATAAAAGGAGTGTGAGAAGTGTGCCGCAAGAGCCCGCATCAATCAGTCCACTAATCTACTCCATGTGACCCTCCCCTTTTATCCCAACTCCTCCCCTTACACTGTTCTCAATAGCATTATTCAGTATTCAGAGAGAGAGAGAGAGAGAGAGAGAGAGAGAGAGAGAGAGAGAGAGAGAGAGGGAGAGAGAGAGAGAGAGAGAGAGAGAGAGAGAGAGAGAGGAGAAAACAAGCTGCTTGAAACGCTGCCAGGGTCCATTTGTCCAAATAGTTCTCCCTCCTGCCAGACACAACAGAACACTTACAGTCTCAATTTGTGTGTGAATTCAGTCAAGTCCACCACACGTTCTGCTCGGCCCGACTATTGTGTGTCCCCTGCTATTTTGCATTGTTCTAATGGCTAGATACATGAACATGTTTTTGTCTGTCTAACGTCAAGTGAAGACAGTTTGTCAGTGCCTTCTGCATAATCTGCTAAACATATACAAGCCGTGTCTCCCAGTCAGAGACACGTATGCACTCAAACCTCTGTTTCTTCTCTTCTGCAATTATTTTATCTCCCGGGGTTGAATGAATGGTTGTCATGTCTCGTCTGGATCCCGGATACATCCCCCCCCCCATCTTTAGGTGCTCTCACCGCACAAAGGGGCATCTGGAATGTATCTGTAATTGCTCTCAGTGCGTTCATCTGCATGTGCGGGGAAGAGAGAGAGTTTACCGACGATAACATGATGGATTTTTGGTGGCTGACTGGATTTTCAGGAGACGGGCAGACACGCAAGCATGTCGACATGGAAAACAGTCAGGGGGGGGGTAGGGGGATGCGTGGTGATGCTGCTTTTGGTAGCTAGTAGGACTAGTTTGCTCAGTGCCGGTGGAAAGTGGAACCACAGTGGTAGAAATCAATGTGGTCTAATTGTGTCTTCCTCTTTGACCCGCTTGTTCGGTAATGGAGGCGAAGATGGATTTGTATTCAGATGCTCTGGAGAACCCGGGACAGATTTGTGTCCATTGAAATCCAGATTGTGAGGACGGCTGTCGCTTCAGACAAGATCATGCATCCACACTCGTGTGGATGCATGCAGCAAATACTAGCCACCATCGTATGAGTGTGAAAAGGCAAATGCGTTTTCCCCATGGTATGAATGAGGAAGCAGAGAAAGAAACAGAAAATGCACACACACTCACTCACTCACACACACACACACACACACACACACACACATACTCACACACACGTTCAGAGCAAAAATTATTGTAACCATTGTGGGGAGATGTGGTGAACTACAAGACGGGGAAGGGGGGTGGTGGTGTTGGTGGTGGTGGGTGGGGGGGTGCAAAGATATTTGGCATGGCCAATGGAAATGGGTCTGGAGCCTGTACATACACACAAAACACATACGCAAGAGTACACGTGCACGAACACACACACATGCACACACAAGCAGACAGACACTCACACTCGTCATTCAAACAGCATTTTAGGGGTCATTTAAGCCATTCCAATAAAAACCACAGTCCCTATTATATGTTGTCCGGGGAGAGACAGAGGATGGAGAGAAAGTAGGGGTGGTGGTGGGAAGTGGTGGAGGGCCCAGAAAAAAAAGGAAGAAAAAAAAAAGCTGGAGGAAAAGTAAGTCAGACAATGTTTGTTTTGAAGTCTGCGCTTTGAATTTCTCTGTGTCTTACACTCATTTTCACGTCTTTCACCCTTCGCTTCTGCTTCTCCCAATAAGAATACGAATGAGCCGAGTTCTCTGGTCTGGGGAAAAGATTTAATGATGATGAGACGCCATCTCATCATCATTAAATCATCTTCTTCTTCACGGTGTTAGCGAAAAAGTCATAATCCTGCCATTCTTGGTGAGAATAGCCAACTCCGTTCGTCACTCTTCTGGATGTTGGCTGTCCTCCACCAGGGGGATTTCGATGGGGACAGAAATACATGGGACATCCCTTGCATCACTGCTGGTTGACTCTTGCCTCAGCCTTGTTGTATTTACTTCATGCCTCAGTATGTTGTTGCCAGGGAAGTGTTGCAAAAAAAAAAAATTCAACCTCATCTTCTTGTCTGGTTGGTGTTTACAGTCGACATTACCAGAATAACTGCCAAAATGTATCGCCACCCGCGTGTGACTGTTTTCTTTGACCGTCATTGTCAGCTGGCCTTCCAGATAAACCCCTCCAACTCCAAAATCTGTCCACACACACAAAGACTCCCTTCCCTCAGAAGACCTGATGGAGCAGAGCGATGTACAACAGGAAAAGGGGAGGGTTTATCTGTCTGCCTCACAACCTTAAAATCTCGGTCCAACCCCAACAACCACATACGCGGCGTTGCATTCCGTCGACTGTTATTTCGGCATTATGTCTATTTGCACTGTTCTCAACAGAGAGAAGGAAAAGCCGTGTAAACACAGGGCTCTCATACCGCGCAATCCTGGCCGTTGTTAGCACAGCAGCCAGGCGAGTGCAAATATGGCCCTGGACGATGGAGACGTCGGATAACCGCCTGCGCTCCTCGACTTCATTTCTCACACCTTTCCTTTTTTCTGCCTTCATCCTTTTTGGTTCCACCTCTTTATTTAAGCCACCCTCCTCCATTTGCCTCTCAAGCATGCACCCCCCCCCCATCTCTGAGGAGTTGTGGCCTCCATTGGTGCTGCTTCACAGCGTCTGGGGTCCTGGCTATTCTCGGCGACCACATCTCATCTACCGTGCAGGGCTTGGCACCTGCCTAACTCGCCAGCGCTCCTCTCTGTTTTCACTTAACGCTCAAACGGGCCGGCCCGGCACACAAACCCAGAGGCACATGCACGCAGACACACAAGCATAATTTAAAGTATATTGCATATTGGGTATTCACTCAACCCCCCCCTCCACCCCTCCTCCCCTCCTTCCGTCCCGCCTTCACAACACAGCCACACAAACTTCTCTTAAACCTGCGGTTAGATGGCAAGGAGGTGCCTCACCACCTCCCCTATCCCGGTCTCCCCCTCCTTTGTGTAAAAAAAAAAAACCCAGAAAGAGTTGAGGTTTTCGCCCCTGCTCTGCAAACCTAAGTAAACACGTTGCCTTCCAAACCATACGATGCTGCGCTAAAGAGATGCGTCAGAGATGCGCCACAGGGCCCAGGGTTATGCTTTCTCAGCAGCGGATGAGTGATTTGAGAGGAAGGAGAGATTTTGTGGGCAATTTACATGCACGGGACTTTAGGTCATCCTGGGGTTTGTTTGCCGGGACTTAAAGCAGCCGAGTCTCCGAGCTCTGCTCAGACAATGGCTTTTACCTCTCAATTCAACGCCCGTCAGCCTCTCTCACTCTTTCCCAATTGTCCTTGTTTTATCAATCACTTCACGGTGAGGAACGTGGGCATCATACTTCCTCCCCCTTTTTTTTCTCCCCAATTGTACCCAGCCAATTACCCCACTCTTCCGAGCCATCCCGGTCCGCTGCTCCAACCCCTCTGCCGATCCGGGAAGGGCTGCAGACTACCACATTTCTCCTCCGAATACATGTGGAGTCGCCAGCCACTTCTTTTCACCTGACAGTTAGGAGTTTCACCAAGGGGACGTAGCGCATGGGAGGGTCACGCTATTCGCCCCAGTTCCCCCTCCCTCCTGAACAGGCGCCCTGACCGACCAGAGCAGGCACGGCCAATTGTGTCTGTAGGGACGCCCGACCAAGCCGGAGGTAACACGGGGATTCGAACCGGCGATCCCCGTGTTGGTAGGCAACGGAATAGACAGCTATGCTACCCGGACGCCCCTGTGGGCATCATACTTTCGATGAGGTCTGACACACAGATAGATGCATGTGGCAGCATTGGAGTGAAAGAGGAGGAGGGAAAGGAAGGGGGAAACATGAAAGAGTCAGACAGACAGAGGAGTGCGAGAGCAACACAGAGGCAGAAGATAGCTGGTGTACCCAGACTATACCTAGTGAACAGATATATGTTGTCTGGGTGAGTGGTGGTGGCCAGGTGTGGACTATTACTGCATGTTACTGCATGGCAGAGCCCCAGTTAGTAAGGAATAGCAGAAGTCTTACATCAGTCTGGTGTTTGTGCACCGTGCCAGTCTCAGTGGGACGGATACCCAGAAACCTCCACAGATCTTAAAACAGCAACAGCCCACAGCTGCATTCACTAGCAGCATATCTGTAGTCACGGGGACAACACAGACATACTGACGGATAGACCACACACGCGCACACACACACAATCTGTAATTTAAGTGCATCAGTTTGAAAAGACTTGTAAATATGATAACTCGTTAACATTTAAGGGAATGGCAGAAATGTCAAGGATGGAAAAATCATTGAAATTATGAATTGTAGGGTAAAACAAAGATTAGATCAGATTAGATAAAACATCATCTAATTAATTCAAGATGTCTTTGTCTGTCTAATTGAATCTAAACTGATCGCTGAGGAGAACCTAGACAAGACACAACATGGGTTTAAGTGGAAATGTAAAAAAAGAAGCAGAGCAAGGACCAAATAAATGATAAGAAACCCACAATGATAGCATCACTATAAACTAGTAGAGAAAAGCATTTTTGCATGAGGTGTGTCAGGGTACCAAACAAACTCCACAGGTGCTTATGGATTGGGAAAGTCTACAAAAAATGGAAAAGTGCAAGCAATCCAAAGTCCAGGAGCT
>NC_079228.1:19370118-19499972 GCF_029633865.1 Lampris incognitus | reverse complement strand
AATAGAGTTTCTTTCTCCACACCTGTGGAACTAATAGCGAGCGAGTGAAGTCAGATCTCCTATGAAAATATTTTGCAGGGCGCGAGAGGGAGAAAGAGAGGGAAGAGGGGGGAGAGAAACCGGTTTGGAGGTTCATACCTAAAGGCAAGCGTGTAGGTTGGCGAAGCCCAAGGATTTCCATTAAACGGCAGGTTTAAGGAACAAGATAATTGCTCTAGCAGAGACTCCAGCCTCAGCCCTGCGTCCTGTCTCGCTGTTTGCCATACACACAACTCCATGTGCTGCAGACATAGGAAGACCTACCTATGGATGCAGGCACTTGACAAGAAGACAACCAGATTGTCTTGACCTGAATGCTCGATTGAATAGCAGCAACTGAAAAAAAAATGTACTCAGATCAATGCTGTCAGCATTCGTCTACATGTGGGGCAAATTACAAATGCTCGAGCATCAATATTCCTTGTACCGTGTTTCTGAAAAGCCCACATCTTCCACTGATGAGATGCGGACATGGGCTTTTTTTAGGTTACGTGAGGTCATTGGGAATATAAAGCCAAAATGTGGTATGGAAATGGTCTGGCTACCATTAAAGAATGGGTTGAGGCTTTGCACCAATGCACAACCCCCCCAACCACCCACCGACAGCTCCTCTTTCTGTGACGTCAATGATGACAATAGTTGCAGTTGCTCTCATGTCCCTCAGGCAATCGCATCCCTTTTGCATACTCTTGGCATAGAACTGTGCTAAAGCTAATGTAAAAATGAAGAAATGGGAGGAACATTTTTAAGTTGAAGAGGGGTTAATGTGTGAAGAAATATGACATAACCCGCAAACTGTTGATAGGAGTGTCACAAGACTGTTTTTTCCCCCTTAGCGGCTAACCATTAGGATGTATTTCCTTCATAACTCTGTATTTAGGTGTCTTGTCTAAGGAGTGGTGGTATGTTTATGAGCCCGCTATTAAAATTCCCATCTCCGATTAAGGCGAAGCCACTGACAGCAATCCTTTAGTGGGAACGGGAACGCCGACCACATTATGGAATGACAGACAGTTCAGGTTCAACCGCCAGCTGGACGGTTAACATGTGCTGAGGACACTCAATGAAGATACGAGGTGACAATAAATGGCAAAAAAAAAGAATGCTCAGAAAGGAAAAAAGATTACAGTTTAAACATTGTGCACAGGCTCCACTCTTTTACATCTCCTCGGTTTAACTCAAAAACACGTGCTTGTCTTTTGAGTAGCATTTGGCTCGAGATAATCTCCCTCTCTGCATGTGGGAAAGGCTTGACAGATACAGACCAATGAGGAGAAATAACAGTTGGAGGAAGTGACTTCACCGGGTTCGAGCTTCTCTTTAGTCAGATGTGCTTTGTAATCGGTCACATCTCCAGGGTCACGGTGGGGCGCGGAGTGTGACCAGTGGGATGTGATGAAATGGAGATGTGGTGCAAGTCCAGACATTTGACTGACAGGTAGTTGGCCGCTTGACAGATGTTAGTTCATGAGGACAGACTAGGGGATGGAAAGTTGGCTAATCTCTTGAAGGAAGGATGAACGACTGCTTGTGTTATGGTGTGATAGAGTCGCATTCCTCCACAAAAGGCTCCCTTCCAGATATGACCCGTAGACACCACAACACAAGGAACAAAGTGATGTATAATGATAATAAAATTTACCCAAAGTTCATATTGTGTCTTACAAAAATCAAGGTGGGAAGACTGGAAGTCTAGCGGTGTTGTTTCGGACTGGAAATAGGCAAGTAGGCCTACCTCCTGATTTGATATCACAACAATATTTTGGTGCCAATTTCATACATATTGCCATTTTTCAAATATCGCAACGTGTCTCCATAATCCAAAGAAAATGCAGTACAAAATGCGTTGATTTTAAGTCCCCGTGTGTTACAAAAATCTTGAAACACGAGTATGCCTCCCTGTGTAAACATTCCAACAATTCAAATTCAGACATTCAGAGATGTGGAAATTATTACATCTAACCTCTTCACAGCATCTGTTCACTGTGCTTTAACATTGCGATCCAGCGGAAATATGCTTATTAAATTGAAATTGTCACGGTTTAGTCTCACGATTTTGCACTGAATCGTTTTTTTTCTTTTCTCTCTCCCCCCTACGCCTACTGTTGTTTATGTGTTTTCACTTCCCAGCCGACCTCAGTCACTATAACAAAGCTGACAATGGACATTATGAGAGCAATAACTCCTTGTAACATGTCATGTCCTAACTATGACCATCGGTCAACCACCTGGCTTGTCTGTCCTAAACACGCCCCTGCTCCTCCGCCAGACGTCTTCACAGTCTTCACTTTGTTACCGAAGGCGGGATGCCTAATGCGGGTGGAATGGAGGGGTTGAACCGAGATTTATTAGGGAAGGGAAGGGGGGCTGGTCTTGGAGCGGGGAATAATTGGGGACGATGGTTTCCAAGGCTGTTTCTCTTTTGTTTTTCTTTTATTTCTATCTTTTTGTGAAGTTGTGAGATGTATTCAAGTCTGGAGATCAAACAGTGTGGTGCCTTTTATGTTCTCAAACCGCAGTGAATGAAGGAGCTGAGGTTTCCTGCGGTGGCCTGCACTGTGTCATCCATAGAACCCAGGCAGCCCGCTCTCTCTCTCTCTCTCTCTCTCTCTCTCTCTCTCTCTCTCTCTCTCTCTCTCTCTCTCTCTCTCTCTCTCTCTCTCTCTCTCTCACTCTTGCTCTTTCTCCCAGTCTTTCTCTGTCTCTCTCTCTCACTTTCTCCCTCAGTCTCTTTCTCTGTCTCGCTCCCTCAGTCTCTTTCTCTGTCTCTCTCTCTTTCTCTCTTTCTCTCTCTCTTTCTTCCAGTCTTTCTCTGTCTCTCTCTCGCACTTTCTCCCTCAGTCTCTTTCTCTGTCTCTCTCGCGCTCTCTCTCCCTCAGTCTCTTTCTCTGTCTCTCTCGCTCTCTCTCTCGCTCTCTCTCTCTTTTTGCTGTTAAGTCACTGTGTCAGTTGTTGGAAGTAACTCTTAACGATGTTTGTTCTGTGGAAGCCATTTAAGTCCTTTAATTACAGTGCAGATGACAGCTGCGAGGGCACACTGTTACATGTCTGCTATGTAGATCTGGACTGTGACATTTTCCCCAAGTTCACAAATACGTAGAATGGAAGAGAAGACAATTCACTTTAGACATCATATAGGTTAGAGGGATGCTGGTTTAATCATTTTCAGGAGCCATCAAAACATCAGGTGTTTAACCTAGGAAATATAGCTAAATATAATATTGACAGATCATTAAGAAGGGTATGTCCCTAAGAATAGAATAGAATTCACTTTGGAAATCAGATAGATTAGAGGATTGGTTTAATCATTTCCAGGTGCCACCAAAACATCTAGAGAAGATGGTGTGTTGATGTAAAATGCAATATTTGACAGATTATTAACTCGGGCGTGTTCTTATGACAAATTTCTTCACTTATAATCCCACTTAAACAGTCGTTCATGGATTATAGTCTAACTAAATTGCGTCACTGTCCCAGGTAGTCCGACTTTATTACCGCCTCTCGCTTCACTTCACAACGATTTGGCTGCTAACATCTTGTAAACTCACTTAGTGGATGAGCCTCTCAACACCCACTTGATTCGCGCTACTCCTTCGCTCTCTTCATCCCTCTCCCTTCCCCTTTTCGGGCAGGACGGCTCATTTGGGTTTGTTTGGAGTATAAACACCACAGCGACTCCCGCCCTCATCGCGGTTTTGTCCACTTGGAAGGAGTGACTGATTACTCAGAGACACACCTTACCACCTCTGCTTTGCTAGCGTTGGCCCCTCTGAGCTGCTGTGTGTAAGATGGTAAACTGATGACACCC
Source organism: Lampris incognitus (assembly GCF_029633865.1). NCBI lineage: Eukaryota > Metazoa > Chordata > Actinopteri > Lampriformes > Lampridae > Lampris > Lampris incognitus. Next base: position 19,496,125 of record NC_079228.1, on the reverse strand, counting down.
AGGGGGTTTGCTGTGCTTGAGAGTCAAAGGTCACTCATGTAGAGGGCTAAACCTTTAACCTGATGTAGTTCAACGATGCCCTCTTTGCAGGAAATGTTGTAAAACTCCTACCTCACTGAAACATCTGAAGTGTGGAAAACACGATGAGGTATTGGCTTGTTTTTGTTTTTTTTGTCCTTTCTTTTGTTGGTGGGAGGAACATATGTAGGTTGAGGTGTCTATAATGGCACGCTGGGGTCTCGGTTTTGATTTATCTGTTTTGGACAGACTCTTTTCAAACGAGTCTAGCCTCCTCTGTCCTCGATCCACTGCACCCATCCCCTTTTCTCGACCGCCGTCCAAGGATGGTGTCTCATTCTCATGTCTGTGGTATCAGTTTTATTCCTCTCTGACTCTCATATTCCTCCCACCACTCCTCCCATCCTCTCCGGCTGCCAAGCGGAGACAAAGACGCTACATCAGCCTTCTTTGGGTCTGGTGATTATTTAAGCGAGGGGCCCATCAATCTAAAACTAACTCCAGACTCTCAAGAATGTCACCTTTAGCTGGCTGCCAGGTCCCAGATAAACAAATATCTGATCCTAAAAATCAGCGTCCAACAGACCGTTGGGATACATGCGCCCCCGCCACGCTCGTTGGATTGATATGATCTGACTGAAGGACTGTGCACAGATCCCCAAGCGCAAGAAAAAGGACAAACAATTTTTTCAGGGCTCCTTTATTTCCGCCTATTTAAAGCATTTGGTCCAAAAATGCGTAATGAGAGGGCCATTATTCCGTCTAGCCTCTCGGAGGTTAAATACCGTGTTTTATTGGTCACTGGCATCGTTGCAGGAATTCCATGGAACAGGTGAAGGAGGGAATAAAATTTGTTTAGCCCAATATAATTATTTAAAACGTTTGTCGTCAGTAAAGGCCATCTTTTTTTACTCCCCCCCCCCCCCGTCTCTTTTACAGCCCTCAGCTTCAGCGGCTTCGACATTTGGGGGAACAGACCAAACACTTTTACAGTCCATTCCCATAAATTCACCAAGATTCTGTTGTGTTCGCACTGCAGCAGATGTGCAAATAATTCCTCGTCCGTTTCACTAAATTAGATGGTATTATTTACAATTTAGGGTAATTCGGTATGATGCGGTCGGTGTGGGTTGTGTGAAGGACTCGTCTCGCCATTTTCGCAGGTCATGTACGGCCGTGTGTATATAAAAAGACCACTCAGTACCTTTGGCTTCCTACACAGCGTGTGTTTGGTCCCCTGGGAACTCGTCCCGTGGCGACATGGACTTGGTTCGCGAGCGCTGCCACCTTTTGATCTTTGTCGTTTTTTTTCTCATCTCGGAGCATCTGGAACATTCCATTGTCTCTCTCTGATCACTCCTGATGACTGGGCCATGGAGATAAGAGACGGAGAGGAATGAACGGATCTGGGTTTTAATATAAAAGGAGCCTTGATGAAATGCAATCCATCATACGGAGGTGAACCTGAACTGGGAGTACGGTGCGATGAGGCCCGAAGTTGCAATTAATGTCAAGAGAGCGGTGAACAACTAGAAGATGTGCGGACAGGACTCAGGGGAGGACAGAAGGTGATACAGTCGGAGAGAGAGAGAGAGAGAGAGAGAGAGAGAGAGAGAGAGAGAGAGAAGAGAGAGAGAGAGAGAGGAGAGAGAGAGAAAAGAGAGCAAAGGAGGGGGTAGGCATCATAACTTCTCAAGGAGGAAATATTGAATTTAACCTCCATATCTATGAGGCACGCTTTCCTTGTCCTGCTCCAGGCCTTAGCAGATTTATCCCTCTTCTCCACCCCCCGGGTCCTGCTCCCACCGCTCGTCCTTCCCTTTCTAAACATCTGCAGTCTCTTCTCAGGTCTCTCTCGCTGTCTCTCCAGGACCTTGATGGATGCGGTGGATTTTCTCGTTCACCTGCACTCCTGCTTAAGCTGACATGATGAACACCAGCCACGCAGGACATGAGCGATGCGTGAGGCAGCCAGAACGGCCGCGGTGGCAGTGTGTGGGATGAAGTTACACCACTATGATGGTGTTTCCCTTCTTGCCTTCGGTCGTTGCGTTGCCAAATGCACAGAAGGGGAAATGAACAACAGAATAACGTTGCGTGGCGCAAGAAAGCCAGCGACACAGGAACAGAATAACGGCGCCAGTTTGGACTAAACCGCCATTGTCCGAGGCCATGCTGTAACATTAGCCGCTTTGAAATCCAATGCGTGTGCCAATTCAAGCTGTGAAGCAGCCATTAATATGTAAAAAGCAAAGCCATTAGATTGCCGATGACTGGGACTCTGTCATGGCTGACTGCTGATGTGTGGCGTCTTTTAAGCCGCTGCTTGATTTTCTTTTTTCGCTGCACATGATAATTATTTAGACAACACGCAATGCTCCTGGCAAAACCTGGGCGTCTCAGTCTCCCTCACTTCTTTGACAAATGGAGCCGAGTTGGACCATAGAACAAATTGGGCAACAGCACACCCAATTATTCTTCTGTTACAAATCAGGCACACTCCATCAAATGACTCTAAATCATAATGTGATTTTAGACACATTAATGAGAAGTGTGACTGTTGCTGTTTTCAGAACGCCAAGTTCCTTTTGTTTTCCATTTTCCTTTGGAAGGTTCGTTGGGATTATGTTGCCAGGTTTAGGCGCTGGTCGGAATTTAATCAACCCGACCTGTAGCCTTCTGTAGCCTTTCATTAAGGAAGTGTGCTCTAGTGTTGTGTGTACGTTTGTAACACCGCCACTGATGGTATCATCAGTTGTCAGGTGCTAGGAAGAAAGAACCGGAAGCTGGGCATCCGGGCAGCATGGCGGTCTATTCCATTGCCTACCAACACGGGGATCGCTGGTTCGAATCCCCGTGTTACCTCCGGCTTGGTCGGGCATCCCTACAGACACAATTGGCCATGTCTGCGGGTGGGAAGCTGGATGTGGGTATGTATCCTGGTCGCTGCACCAGCGCCTCCTCGGCTGGGGCGCCTGTCCAGGGGGGAGTGGGAATGACGTGATCCTCCCACGCGCTACGTCCCCCTGGTGAAACTCCTCACTGTCAGGTGAAAAGAAGCGGCTGGCGACCCCACATGTATTGGAGGAGACATGTGATAGTCTGCAGCCTTCCCCGGATCAGCATGGGGGCGGGGGAGCAGCGACAGGGACGGATCAGAGAGCGGGGCGATTGGCCAGGTACAACTGGGGAGAAAAAGGCGAAAAAATCCACCAAAAAAAAGACCCAGAAGCCTCGGGACCGTTCGGTAAGTCCCTGATTTGAAAGCCATAAAGTTTAGGCTGTGATCACAGCTCAACCAGTGGCACAATTTTCAGACACCGTGTCATTGAGGGGTTTGTACTGTGCTTACCAGATGGTTTCCGTTTGTGTGTGTGTGTGTGTGTGTGTGTGTGTGTGTGTGTGTGTGTGTAGTGAAAACATACATGCTTCTTTATGCACATGACTAAATGTGAATTTACACAGATATATGTGCTTGCTTACCTGAGACCCACTTGCACAACATTGCAAACCAAATCTGACATCCATTAGTGTGAAGTAGATGTTTTCCCTTCCCTGTGTCTGATACCCACCACAGCTTTCCATATCGTCTGGCCTTAACTTAGTTGGTCCCCGGTGTGTCTTAAAAGCCGACATAGGACCTGGCATGGGCCCACAACACACTGCTCCAATGGGGACACACCACTCTGTTTTACAAGCTCTCACGGGTGCACGCCGTCGTCACAAAATCACACACACAGCCACAGACAGTGTCTCTCTTTTCTGCAGTTCATCCTCGAAAAGAGGCCTGAGTTTGACAGTGTCGATGTAACAATTCAATTGTACAAATCCCATGGTTGCTGCGCTGCCGGTCCACCAAGCCTGAAAGAAATTGTTTGGAAAATTTTGCAGGACCGTTTGGAGAATATCTACGGGGTCTGGCAACGACAGTGTGTTGGTTATGTCGACGCTGTGTGGCTGCTCTGTTTCTGTGGTTAGGGCAGCCTTTTTTCATCTGCTACCCAGTCTGTTTTCTTCTATTGCGTCTTAGCTCCAACAACAGTAGTTTGTCACATTGTCCCTGCCTCCCATCCAATCCCCCATTTTCGTCATGGATCCTCGTCCCTCGCCACGCTCGTCTTGGACTTTATTTCTTCTCAATCTGTTATACTGCCGCTCCTCATCTTGCCATGTTGTGGCTTTGAGTAACTTGTACATATAATGGAGAGATACACGCACTCTTGCATAAACACACACACACAGACACACACAGACACACACAGACACACACAGACACACACAGACACACACACACACGCACGCGCACAGAGCCATGTTTATACAGCCCAGTATGAGCTGGTGGTTTTGAGAGGTGTGAGGCCAGGGTTTGCTGGGTCCTCTTACACAGCCAGCGCTCTGAGCCAGCAGCTAATAAAGACTAGCATTGATCCTGATGGGTGGGGTGGGCTCTAGCAAGGACCACAGTCAGAGGAGCTGTATGCTGTGTGCTGGTGGTCTAAGTAGCGTGCATGCTTGTGTGTGTGGTGTATGTATGTGTGTGTGTGTGTGTGTGTGTGAGAGAGAGACAGTGTGTGTTTTAAACATGGCACACAGCCCTCTGAAATGTGCGTGTTTCTCTTCTGCTGGTTAGGTCTGGAGTCTAGCACATCCAGCTGGGGTCAGCCGTGTTTTCAGTTAGTGATCAATCAACCCGGGTCTAATGAACAGTTAATGGTCCTCAACACAAGTTCCATGCATTTTCCATCTACCAAAAAAAAAAAAAAGAAATGGAAGACTGGGGAACAAGTGATTTCTGAGTAAAGAGGGATTTGGAAAATTTCTCCAGTTGGGAAAAGGAAAGAAGAAGCAAAAAAAGAAGAGGGATAGAAAGAAGAAGAAAAAAAAGAAAGGATGAGGTAGTAGGAGAGAGGCACAGGGGTGGGGGTCTTACTGTTAAAAAGTAGCTTTCAACATGTGACCTAGTGCCCCGGAGGTGGGCTGTGTACACTAAGTAATCCCTTCTTGCAGACTGTGCTATGCATTATATAAAAAACTCACAAGCACACACACACACACACACACACACACACACACACACACACACACACACACACAGTTACATTACAAGCTCCGTTCCCATACACACTCTCAGCAGACAGAGAGGTAGACGGCGTCACAGACACACAAACACACACACACTACACACACATGCACACTGCAAAATCCTATACCGCCCACACACAGGCTGTTCTTCCTCACCCTGCACACTACGAGAGACGGAGAAATATGTTTCTCATCAATACCCGTCGACAACACTGAGATTTAGCCAAGGGCTGCGAGAGTTCACAAGCCATCAGCTTATGTCAGCCTGATATACAAGAGCTTTAGTCACAAGATGTCCCGCCAACTTCACGTGGGCCTGAGAGAGACGATATATATACAACATATATACTGACTCCTATATCCTGTGCATCAGTGCAGTGTGTAGACGGGAAGAGCTCCCTCCTTCCCTCTCCGCTAGCTGGGAAGACTCATCGCTGTTATGGTCATGAAGCATAATCAGGAGGTTCGTTTCCCTCTTCAACCAACCGTGCAGCTCGATGATGTGAACCGGGAGCACATCAGCAGAGGCCACGTATGACTGATGCTTGGGGTTTTTTTTGCAAATCGTAGGGCCTGGTATTTCATTATAGGAGCATGGTTGCGAACCATGGTACGGTGGGATTTCTCGCTTCCTGGTCTGTTTGTCTGCTGGCTCGGTTGTCTGCCCTGCTGCCTATGCCAGAGAAGCCCATTCAGATAGAGCTCAGTCCCATCGCCTCCAGCACGGAGGCATTTCAGCTCCTTCAGGGGGATTTGACCAAGATTTCCTGCCCCTTATTAAATTATAATCTTCTCCTCTCTACCTCTCGTTCTTCCTCCCCCTATCCCCATTTGAAACACACACAAAAAAGTCGGCCTCTCTCTGTCTTTCACTGCCAACTGGCATATCTGCATGTGTGTGTGTGTGTGTGTGTGTGTGTGTGTGTGTGTGTGTGTGTGTGTGTGTGTGTGTGTGTGTGTGCATGTGTGTGTATGCATGTGTGTGTGTATGCATGTGTGTGTGTGCGCATGTGTGTGTCTGCACAAAGCTGTGTGAAGCTATGAGATGATTGGCGGGGCACACATCTGATGTGGGTCAAGAGGAAGATCAAGAACTAAAGCTTTTACTCTCTGCCCCCCTTTCATTTCGCGACTCCATCTCTGCTTCCCTTCCCGCCTGTCATAATGACTTTGTGTCTCCTTCATGCCTTCTTGCTCGCTCTTTCTCCCCTTCCATTGCCTCCATTTCATTTACTGTCAGAAGGGAACTTATTGCCTCATTCCTTTCCTCATCTCTCTCTTTCTCTCTCTCTCTCACACACACTTTCTCCATCCCCCCAACCCCCCCCGGCACGAGTTTCTGTCTCCCTCCATCCATGAATAGCCTGATGGTGTGATCCGTGATCCACATTAGCTTAGTGTTTTGATGGGTTGTCAAACTTTGGGATCCTTTCATAGAAACTGACGAGAGGCGGACTATCATACAGCCTTTACGCGTTCAGGAAAACCCAATCTGAGTACCTGCTCTCTTTTACAGTGGTGCCCTGCATACACAATATGCAGCTAAAACACATTTAAATAAAGTAAACCGTGTGTAAAAATTACCAAGGCTGAAAGAACGATGGAGCGTTAAAAAGATGATTTCCCCTCTGCGGGCCAATGCCAGAAATGTGTGGTTTGGCAAAATTTCCAAACCTGGCGAAAAAAGAAAGGAACAATAGATGGCTGGCGATTATTCCAGTTTGAGTGTCCTTGTTTCGGTGCCGGGGAACATTTCACACCTTCAGATCTCCGAATCCTAAATCAACCCACGAGCTCGCTCCATACGGACCGGCTAGCTGCCAGTCAGCTTTGCCTTTGGACGAACTACCAACATGAATATGTTGAAACACGGTCAGGAAACACAAAGTCAGTCAGATAACAGAGCCCTCTTGCAAAACTACATGCAGCTTGCACTTAACACCGATTCCCAAGCTCACTATGGACAATAAATTCACCCATTTGTGCAACAATTGGTCTCCTTTTCTTTACTTTTGCCTGTGTTGCCTGGCCCGCATGTCGGAGGAGCGTACTTGTATATGTTGGCGGAAGGAAAACCACCCGCCTAGAGAGAACAGGGCAACAGTAGTTATGTTTCCATCCAACTTTCAAATCAATTTCAAGTGAATAATCAAATGTCCCAAAATGAATCATGCGAATTAAGGGGCGTTTCCATCAGATCTGTTTGAGTGAATAAAAAACCCTGGATGCGAGCCTGCGTGTCCTGCGTCATATTTCCATACATCCACACCCACGAGGAGAAAGGTGGCCCGGATAAGACAGAAAAAGCAGCCGATTGTGTGATTGAACTCTATTCAAATTTATTTATCTCAATTTCTACAAAACACATCTCCTTTGCATTTCTTTCTATTGAGGAATAAGTTTGTCCACCTCAAGCAAGTGAATAACCCCCTCCCCTTTTCTCACAATTGTAGTTAGCCAATCACCCCACGCTTCCAAGCTGTCCCGGTCGCTGCTCCACCCCCTCTGCTAATCCGGGGAGGTGCTGCAGACTACCACATGTCGCCAGCCGCTTTTCACCCTACAGCAGGGGTCCCCAATAGGCGGCCCGCGGGCCACGTCAGGCCCGTGATGGGTTGATTTATGGTCCGCGAGAATTTTTGGAGAAATGCCAGAAGGAAGATTTTTTTTATTTCCCTACCAAAAAAAAAAAATTTACTTAGTAAAAGTAAGACTAGTAATATATCGAAAAATAGATGAAAAATATCTGTTTAAATTATAATACCTGCAACGTATCGACACCAAAACAAACTAACGAACAACATGCTGCTGGAGGTTGAGTGGCCCGTGGTTTTAAAAGTGGCCCGCTATGAAACGTAATTGGGGACCCCTGCCCTACAGTGAGGAGTTTCCCAGGAGGGATGCAGTGCATGGGAGGCTCACGCTATTCCCCCCAGTTCCCCCTCCCCCCCGAACAGGCGCCCCAACCGACCAGAGGACGTGCTAGTGCAGCGACCAGGACACATACCCACATCCGGCTTCCCACCTGCAGACACGGCCAACTGTGTCTGTAGGGACGCCTGACCAAGCTGGAGATAACATGGGGATTCGAACCAGCGATCCCCGTGTTTGGTAGGCAACGGAATAGACCGCCATGCCACCCGGATGCCTGAGTGATAAACTTTTATGCAAATTTCATAAGTTTTATTCGATATTTGCTGATTCCATCAAGCCTTTTTAATTCGAAATGACAAAAATTGCATAAAAAAAACAAAACAAAAACAACAACACTTGGACCAAAACGCGGTTAGTGTGTGGGAAGACACAACACAGACCCACCTAGGCCACCCCGTGTAAGCCCCGTGCAGCCCTGCATTCACCTGTCCATCCTGAGAGGACACCCTTTTGGCTTTTGCCCTGATATATTTTTACATGGGATAACAGAGAGAAGAGTATTTGTCAGTGCTTGTGGTCTTTACACACTGAAACGGTGGAAAGAGAAAAAAAACAAGCCTTGCTTGGTCAGGTCTTGGCAGCATACAATAAAAGTATTCACACCAGCAATGTGCTGTGCGGAGAGGGAGAGGCTTAAGGAGGAGAGAATAAGAGGAATCGGAGAGGGAGAGAAAAGAGCTGAGTTTGCCAGTCGAGACCTATGAGGCAGACAGTGGTCATTCAGATTTACGGGGGATTATATTACCGGGTGTCCTAGAAGTTTCCCTGTTGAGGTGAGGCTATGCTGCTGTGAACTCTTGAGGGTGCCCATTAGCTCACATTCCCGTCCTTGGTTAAATATCCTTATATATATAATCTGTATCCTTGTTGTGATTTCTCAATTTTTGAATGGCGTACCATATCCGTTGTGTACATATTTCAAGTAACTGACAGGAAGCCAACCATGTCAGTTTTTGAGTGTGTGTGTGTGTGTGTGTGTGTGTGTGTGTGTGGTAGTGTGCTTTTCACTCTATTTAAAGATGGGATATTTCATGGGATTATTATTATTATAATTTTTTTTTTACTCTTTCCTCTCGATTACCTACTGAGCCGCTCAGATTGGGTTTAGGTGCACCGATGGGTCACTCGGAAAGGTGTAGCAGCTCTGTCGCTCTGCCCACAAAGTCTCTCACTCTTTCGCTCTCAATTCCGCTCTACCTCTTTTATGGGCAGGTCTTACTTTGAAACACTTTTTGGCCGTTCAGTCTTTTTCCCTTTTTCTCTCTCTTCTCCTTTTTGCTTTTTCTGCTTTACCTTTCCCACTGAACATGAGACCGACTATGACTCCATGCTCGGAGAGACGAGGTGACAGGATGTGAGTAGATAACACAGGTCAGACTGGCTAACATGCTGGTGTTAACGGCACTTTCGATGGCCCCTAACTGCTTGTGCTCTGGGTTAAAGGATAAGCAAGAGTTGCCAGACCCTGAGGGTGTGTGTGGGTTCCCAACCTATGTTCTATTGAACATGCATGCGGTTCTTACACACTTACACACAGTTACACATGTCTGCACGTTCGATCATCATCCCATCAAATCTTCGCTTGATGGCTGGGAGAGCTGGCACTGGATCGGCTGAGAGAGCGGGGCAAGCTAAGCTAACTGCTAGCCCATGCAGACCGGCAGTTCCGATAACACCGAGGGCGGTCTGGCGGCGGCCTCACCTGGCGTTGACTGGTGTTTTTGATGTTGTCGTGAGGAGTGCGGAAATGTGTGTCAAGGGTGTCTGGCTGGGGGAGCTGGCGCTGGATGGGCTGGTAGAACTTGGTCTGCTTCATCCGGTGGGCCCGGGGACCACGGCCCCTGCCTAGAGCTGCGCCCGAGGATGAAACGCTGAACGCGGTCTGACAGGACACAGAAGCGGGGCGGGCTAAGCTAACTGCTAACCCATGCAGACCGGCGGTTCCGACAGTCATCCTGGCTGGCGTTCATTCCCTTGGACAGTGATTTTTTTTCTTTTTTGTATGTGTTAGTTTGGGTATGTGTGTTGTGGTTTCTGGATGTGTTTTTATCTTTGTGTTGTAGTGCCGTGGGCTGTAGGAAATGGCATTTCATTTCATTTCATGTACGCAAGTGCATGACGTGAAATGACAAAGTGTTCCTGATTCCTGATTTGCTATTAGAAAGAAAGAAAGAAAGCCACTTTATTTTTTTCATTATACAGGTTATAATGATTTTTTTTTCTCTGCATTTAACCCATCCTATTGTGTAGGAGCAGTGGGCAGCTGCAGCACCCGGGGACCAACTCCAGTTCTTCTTTCCATTGGCTTGGTCAGGGGCACAAACAGGGGTATTAACACTAACATGCATGTCTTTTTGATGGTGGCAGGAAACCAGAGCACCTGGAGGAAACCCACACAGACACAAGGAAAACATGCAAACTCCACACAGAAAGGACCTGGGACAAGTGTCTGGGTAGCGTAGTGGTCTATTCTGTTGCATACCAACATGGGGCTCATCGGTTCGAATCCCCGTGTTACCCCCGGCTTGGTTGGGCGTCCCTATAGACAAAATTTGACGTGTCTGCGGGTGGGAAGCAGGCTGTGGGTATGCGTCCTGGTCGCTGCACTAGCGCCTCCTCTGGTCCGCTCGGGAGCCTGTTCAGGGGGCAGGGGGAACTAGAGGGAGTAGCGTGATCCTCCCCATGTGCTACGCCCCCCTGGCGAAACTCATCACTGTCAGGTGAAAAGAAGCGGCTGGTGTCTCCACATGTATCGGCGGAGGCATGTAGTAGTCTGCAGCCCTCCCCGGATCAGCGACTGGGACAGCTCGGAAGAGTGGGGTAATTGGCCAGATACAATTGGGGAGAAAAAAAGGGGGCGGGGGGGAGAAAGGACCTGGGATTCGAACCCAGGACCTTCTTGCTGTGAGGCAACAGTGCTAACCACTGGGCCACTATGCCGCCCATAGTATGCGTCTGGGCTCAGATCAGTGTCTCTGGGTATTAAACCTGCTATCTATTGATGAAGTCATTACCTCCCCGTTCTTCACACCCCTCATACCTACCAAGCTGTCTTCCTCACTTCCTCCTCGAGGGTCACAAAATGCAAACATCCCTGATATTAACGTTAGCCTTGGTTAGCCAGTTAGCATTTTGTGACCATCGATCAAATCACTTTTTTTAAAGGTGTGCATCTGCATGCATTTGTTGTCATATGACAACAAAAACATAGATATGTCAGTGACGGCATCTTTGTTGTGTTATACGCTGTGATACAAAACAAAATAAGAGAACATAGACGGAATTGATGATGACAGAAAGTTGGCTTTTTCAACACTGTGGGCACAGGGGAGAACCGCTGTTTACCCTACTAAGACAAAGCGGAGGTACGTCACCTGTGTTTTGAAAAAGGTGAAATCGCTGTTTTTAGCTTGACAGTGGCCCAGTGGTTAGCACTGTTGCCTCACAGCAAGAAGGTCCTGGGTTCGAACCCAGGCCGTCCCAGGCCCTTTCTGTGTGGAGTTTGCATGTTCTCCCCGTGTCTGCGTGGGTTTCCTCTGGGTGCTCTGGTTTCCTCCCATCATCAAAAAGACATGCATGTTAGGGCTCATACTCTTGTCTGTGCCCCTGAGCAAGGCAATGGAAAGAACTGGAGTTGGTCTCCGGGCACTGCAGCTGCCCACTGCTCCTATACAATAGGATGGGTTAAATCCAGAGAACAAATTCGTTGTTGCAATACAATGACAAAATAAAGTGGCTTTCTTCTTTTCTTCATTTTTGTCTGGTGTCGCCAGCAGTGGGTGCTGTTTTAGGCGGCTTTATTCTTGTTGATTTTAAAGGTAACCGTGTAGAATTAGCAGCTAACAAGTAAACTGTTCTCATTTTTTGCCAAAGCAGTTGCATTCAGTTGGTGTACTCTGTCCTCTTTGTTTGTGTGACCTGGCCAGTTCTCCTCCTGCTGTTCAGGCCGCCGCCATATTAACTGCCCTGTGACATCACGTGGCAATTTACCAGCCGATTAACTCATTTGAGTGTCACTTAGTGGCGAAATAGTCAGCTCGTCGGCTGAGACATTTAACTCCTTGCCGTCTCTGTGGTATCTGCAGAGCAGATATGTCCGCATAAGTAGGACAGGGAAGATGGATGATGTCTGTTTGTCAGTGTCTTCCCTCACAGTAATGTGGGAGGGATAAGGAGAAAAAGATGCTCTAAGATCTGTCTGTCTGCCTCTCATTCTTTGTCCCCCCCCCCTTTCTTTCTCATGCAGTTTTTCCGTCTCGTTCTAGTCTCTTCTCTGTGGCCCCTGGTGGCTATCAGTGCAGCTTTCTCACACTTTTTAACTCCTGTTACTTGACACACAAACACACTGAAGCACATATAGAAAAATAAATGCCACAGGTACAACCCCTGGAGGTGGAGTAATGGATGGAACAGTTGGCGTGTGTGTGTGTGTGTGTGTGTGTGTGTGTGTGTGTGTGTGTGTGTCTGTGTGTGTGTGTGTGTGTGTGTGTTGTGTGTGTGTGTGTGTGTGTGCGCGCACACGCTGGTACACGTGTGTACCATGTTCCTATCCCAGAAGTGTAAACAGCTTGCTTCACGCCTCGGCAGATTCCCGACAGCATTAGCGGGATCATTTATCACTAATGATTCTGTTAAAAATGGGAGCCAGCAGGGGGTGAGGCTGGGGAGAGTCGGGGATCTCTTTTACAGTCTACCGCTAGAGCCAATATTTTCCTGGGAAACGCACACTTGGCACGAGAGAGGGAGGCAAATTAACGAAGCCTTCGTTACACTTTCCACTTGATGACAGCTCATGCTACCATCGTTAAAGTGTGAACCTACTGTGAATCATAGCAGATACACCTGTTAATTACATAGCAACTTCTATGTGCACACAAATGCCAACGCGGGCATATACACACATCCATCCATCCATGCATGCAAGCACATGTACAGATACACACTACGTGAATGGCCATAGTGTTTCCCCCCAGGGAGCACGCCGTCATCCATGAGTGATTATACACACAAACAAGGTCGGGTAACGCAGGCCACCGCTAGCTCCGGCCGCAGCTCGGGGCGATATGCCGTGAGCCGGTGCCAGAAGGTGGTTAAGGCCCGAGTGCCACTCAGGCTGAGAGAAGGGTTACCTCATTCAGAAAAAGGTGATTCTCCAAATAAAATCCCACATGCTCAATTTCCTCTCCCCTTGACGCACACCCTCAGTCTCAATAAACGCTGTGTGCCTCCAGCCCCTCGGTAATTGCTACACTCACTCTCTCCCTCCCTCCATCAACCCCTCTCTGTCTCTCTCTCTCTGTCTCTCTCTGTCTCTCTGTCTCTCTCTGTCTCTCTCTCTCTCTCTCTCTCTCTCTCTCTCTCTCTCTCTCTCTCTCTCTCTCTCTCTGTCTCTCTCTCTCTCTCTCTCTCTCTCTCTCTCTCTCTCTCTCTCTCTCTCTCATGCATGTGTGGAACAAAGCATGCACACAGGTCAATGGTCAATGGGCCTCTGTGTTGTCTGAGACAGATGTTTAAGTAAGAGGAGTGTATGTGTTTGTGTATGTTCGAATAGTTTGCTTGATGTCTGCAGGTGCCTGCTTTTTCCATTCAGATCCGGGAAAATGACGTTTCCCTTGTATGTCTCCGCTAAAGAATGCGCCACAACTGCGCCTCGTGAGGCCGCGGCTGTTATTTTTCTTTTGAATTTATTTGTTTGCGTGAGACATGATGTAGTGTGCCCCCGGCTATGTCATGATTCTCTTGTGTCTTATTTGGCGAGCCCGCTGCGGAGTCTTTCCTCCTGACTGCATCGAATGTCCTCCGAGTAACCTCCATTTTCTCTCTCCCTTTTTCCCTTTTTACAGTTATCCCTCCTCGCTCGTCCCTCCGCTTATACTGTATGACGCGTGTAGTAGGTGCGCTGCTCTTATACGGTGAACTTCCGGCGGAATCGGGGAAAAGTCTAGTCTGCTGGGTGTGAAAGGCTGCATTATCTATGGACATGCATCCAAGGTGATGTAAAGTAATTAGAGCCCGCCAAGTAATGGAAGACACTCGCGCTGAAATTGTTTTTTTTGCGCGTGTCATCCACTCTCGTGGCGGTCAACGCGTCAGGATCTGCAGACGACGGTGGAGGCGTTTGTTTGCTCGGCTCTGTGTAAGCGATACTCCCAGTGACCCCCGCCAGAGGACGGCTGTGGTCGTGGTTATGGTTGTGGTTATGGCTATGGTTATGGTCGTAGCTGAGGTTTGCATGAAATGGATTAACCAGCAACAGTTTGCAGTTAGGGATTAGGCACGGCGACCGCTCTTCTCGCACAACTATGCGCTCGCAAACCAGGGTGGGATTGTGACCTCACTTTGCGGGTACGACCGTTCAGTGTTTTTCATATATGGCTAAGGTGGCGTTATACGGTGCGGGGTGGTTGGATAATGACACCCTTGGCTCAAGGAGCTCGACAACAACAAAAATAAAACCCTCCCACTCGCCCTACCCGAGCTCTTTTGTGGCGCGTGGTTTAGGAAATGCCACACGTGCACGGTTAAGGGGGGGGGGGGAGCAGAGGCAGTACCTTAGACCTCACCTCCCCGGTGCTGCTGATTTCATTACGGGGTAGACGGAGTACTTAGGGAAGTGTCTGCTTGGCTCACACTACGCCGCGGTGTCTGTGTCTCTTCTGACTGTCTGGGCACGCCACTTGAGATGTTGCTGAGTTGAGGGTTTGGAGACCGTCGAGTCTGCCTTGGCTGCCTGGAGCCTTCTCAGTTTAGCATATCTGCGCTGTTTAAATGGCATCCAACACTTGTTGGAGAAGGCGTCGACCGCAAGCGACGTTTGGCCCGCGTCCGCGACTCAGTTTACCAGGTGGTTTTGAGATAAAATTGTGAGGTGTGTGGGAAACCGAAATGTGAATGTATTAAGAGTGGGCTGCCTGTATATGCATATTCTGCGTGCTTGCCAACGTGTGTCTTTGTGTTTGAGGTCGATGTTACGCAGCATTTTCGCTATGTGACAGCTGTCGGCGTGAGAACACAAGGTGGGAACACAAGACTACTGAAATGCCTTGGACTCGCCTGTTTCTCTTCGCTGCATGGATCCATCACCATAATTTCTTCTTTCTTGCTAAAAAACAAATTTTCTGGTCCGACTTGTATTTTTAGAGCTGTTACTGTAATACTGCTGTTTTTCTCTCTTAAATTAGTTTTATATGGAGCGGCGCTGCTCTGCCAGACAAGGTATTTTCCCTGTAACTTTGGACGCTGACCATGTTTAACAACTGGGGGAGGCTTTGATTCACCTTTAGCTTTTCGCTCTCTCTCTCTCTCTCTCTCTCTCTCTCCCGCTCCCTCTCTATCGCTCTCCCCTCTCTCTTTTTCTATCTCCCTCTCTCTCTCCCGCTCCCTCTCTATCGCTCTCCCCTCTCTCTTTTTCTATCTCCCCCTGCCTCTCTCTCTTTCTCTCTCTCTCGCCCTCTCTCTTTCTCTCTCTCCCCCCTCTGCCTCTCTCTTTCTCTCTCTCCCTCTCCCTCTCTATTGCTCTCCCCTCTCTCTTTTTCTATCTCCCCCTGCCTCTCTCTCTTTCTCTCTCTCGCTTTCTCTCTCTCCCCCCTCTGCCTCTCTCTCTTTCTCTCTCTCCCTCTCCCTCTCTATTGCTCTCCCCTCTCTCTTTCTCTCTCCCCCTGCCTCTCTCTCTCTCCCTCCCTCCCTCTCTCTTTCTCTCTCTCCCCTCCCCCTCGCTCCCCCTCTGCCTCTCTCTTTGTCTCTCTCCCTCTCTCCCCCCTCTCCCTCTCTCTCTCCCTCTCCCTCTCTCTCTCCCCCCTCTCTCTTTCTCTCTTCCCCTACCTCTCTCTCTTTCTCTCTCTCTCTCCCCCTCTGCCTCTCTCTTTCTCTCTCTCCCTCCCCCCCGCTCTCCCTCTCTTCCCCCCTTCTCTCCCTCTCTATCTCTCCCTCTCTTTCTCTCTCTCTCTCTCCCCTCTGCCTCTCTCTTTCTCTCTCTCTCTTGCACTTAAATTCAGTGCTATGTTGTACCCTTTTTTGAATGGTGTCATGGGAGAAATTAACAAGTTGCAGTATTTTTAATACAGCTTGCATAAAAAATTACCAGAGGTATACATCTGTGTGTGTGTGCATAACAACGCTGTGTTTTTGTTTCCTCATGTGGTTCTTGTGTCTGTGTGTGTGTGTGTGTGTGTGTGTGTGTGTGTGTGTGTGTGTGTGTGTGTGTGTGTGTGATGTGTGTCGGTCCGGCAGCAGCCAGCATCGTGGCCAGCCAGACGGGATTGCGTGAGACTTTTTAACTGTCTGCAGAGATGGTTCAACAAAAACCATTTGATAAACACATTGTGCAGAGGTCCTTGGACTTCAGGCTTCTGAGTGTGTATGTGTGTGTGCCTGCGTGTGTGTGTGTGTGTGTGTGTGTGTGTGTGTGTGTGTGTGTGTGTGTGTGTGTGTGTGTGTGTCGCTCCGGTCCTCAGAACCGCCATCTAAATTATAACCACCTCAAAACCACAGACCCACCAACCAGCTCTGCTGCCAGCCAGCCAGCCAGCAAGTCGGCCAATGATCAAACACTGGGCTACCAGTGCCGCCCTTTCTCTCTTTGGCTCTCCGTCTGTCTCACTCTTAACTCTCTCTCTCCATTTATATTATCATATTTTTCCTGGATTGAGCTTTGGCTTTCATGTATGTAGTGCGAGCATTTAGTAGAAAAAAAATTTTTTTTGGTCGTTGCTGACACAGATTCCATAGACGCATAGCACCATGAGAAGGCGTATACACACACACACACACACACACACACACACACACACACACACATGCACACAGAAACATGCACACCCATCCAAATATATATACACACATGCACGGATAGACTCACACAGACGTGACTAATTACAAAAAACTCACTTGGGGCTTCGAGAAACACATTGGTAAATGGCTGTAAAACAAGAATTTGACCGCCAAAATATGTGCTCACTAGTACAAAACAACCTCAGACGACGGCAAAAGCAGAGCTGCAAAACAGACCCAGTCTCCACACACATGGTGGCAATGAGCGCACCTTATGTGTGAGTCCAGGCGTAGTTTGAATCCATAGTTTACTCCCAACTCCTGGAGCAAATTAGTCCCAGCATGTAATTTGATGTAATTTTCAAATTACAAAACGTCAAAACATGTTAAAAACGCAAGTAATGTCAAATAATGGAATAGCAGCGTAATAGCTTGTAATAGCTGTTACCTTTTCACAAACTATTTAAGGATAAATGCCCGCGCTTGCTTTCTACTTCCCAACAGCTCAGCGTGGACGTGAACAGAATCGTACCCCCGGTACGATTATGACCCGTGGCCAGATAAACGTAGTCTGTGTCCTCCAGCGGTACGATTCAGAAACTAACCTGTGATGCAACATATCAGAGCTGAAATTGGCCGTGCGTCAATAGACTGTCACGATGCCGGCCCAAAGGTGAGCGTTCTCCTCCAACATTGCACAGAGGGGAAATTGTTAAAAAGGACAAAAGGGCAGCAATAAGAGGATTGGTCTTGTAAAACAAACGAAGGAACAAGGACTATGAATAATTATTGTCAGGTGGCTCTGAATGAGTGTGGAAACAAGGGAGGCTATGCTAGCTCGTAAAGAGGCTCCAGCTGGACATGGCTCGAAAGTGCGAGAGGTGATGTATTGAGATGGCAGATGTCTGTGACTAAATTGTTTGGGCGAACTGGCAGCCGAGAGCACCCGAGGAAGAAGCATGCTGAGTGGGTATACTTATCAATGTCCAAGCCTCCTCCCCTTTGGCCCTGGGAAGTGGCACTTTGAGTTGCGTTATTACTCTCTCGGTCCCACATTGGCTCCAAGTAATAGGGGTTGATTGCCAGAAGAATGATGGAGTGTTTCTCTACTCCATTGTGATTCTTTAGTGTCCTATTTGGTTAGCCCGATGTGGAATCTTCTGGACTACAAATAAAGTGTCTTCTGTGTCTTCTCCACTTTTTCTCTGCTTGTTCCTTGTTAAGATAGCCCTCTCTTTTTTTTTTACCTCTGCTAATACTGTATTACAAGTGTGGTATGAACGCTGTGCTCAAATAGTGATCTTTCAGTTGAGATCTTTCAGTTGAGATCTTTCAGTTGAGAATTTTGCTGCCGTTATTTAGGGCTACAGCTAATGCACCCAAATCCAAATCATGCACGCTTTTGTAGTTGCTTGTGGGAAGCACGGTGCCCCAGTGGTTAGCACTGTTGCCTCACAGCAAGAAGGTCCTGGGTTCGAACCCCAGGCCATCCCAGGTCCTTTCTGTGTGGAGTTTGCATGTTCTCCCCGTGTCTGCGTGAGTTTCCTCCAGATGCTCCGGTTTCCTCCCACCATCAAAAAGAAATGCATGGGTCACCCGGGTAGCATGGCAGTCTAGTCTGTTGCCTACCAACACGGGGATCACCGGATCGAATCCCCGTGTTACCTCCGGCTTGGTCGGGTGTCCCTACAGACACAATTTGCCATGTTTGCGGGTGGGAAGCAGGATGTGGGTATGTGTCCTGGCCACTGCACTAGCGCCTTCTCTGGTTGGTCAGGATGCCTGTGTGGTGTGGAGGGGGAACTGGGGGGAATAGCATGATCCTCCCATGTGCTACGTCCCCCTGGTGAAACTCCACACTGTCAGGTGAAAAGAAGCGGCTGGCGACGCCACATGTATCGGAGGAGGCATGTGGTAGTCTGCAGCACCTCCCTGGATCAGCAGAGGGGGGGGGGGGTAGCGACCAGGATGGTGGTTCAGAAGAGTGGGGTAATTGGCTGGATACAATTGGGGAGAAAAAGGGGGGAAAAAGACATGCATGTTAGGGTTAATACTCCTGCCTGTGCCCCTGTGAATAGTATGAATTAAGAAGAACTGGAGTTGGTCCCCAGACGCTGCAGCTGCCCACTGCTCCTATACAATAAGATGATGGGTTAAATGCAGAGAACTAATTCATTTCGAGAATTCAATGTAAGAATACAATGTCAAATAAAGTGGCTTTCTCTTCTTCTTAAATGAGAAAAGTCCTTGTGTGTTGCCTCCTCAGTATTAAGACTGCACTACCTTTGAATGGAAATACCCTTTGACAGGAAGTACAGATTGAGTCAGAGAGGGCCCTCGCTCCTCGGGCGTTGTTGTGGAGGAAATGGAATCATTCATCTGAGCACCATTGTTCTCCTTGCCTCAGTCTCCCTGCTCAATATAGGAGAAACTTGTCACTTTGAAAGGGAACAGGTTGAGCCCGGGGATCACATGTTGCATCACACGTTAACGCGAGGGGGATCCTGACAGCCGTCACTCAACGTGGAGTTGAAAAGAGCCGTTTGAGAAGAAATTGCTCCATTTTCACACCTCATTTCAGCAGTTAGCGCAAGTCAGTCCAACTGACACATACACACACACACACAATCCACCTGTGGTTTCCTGCTTGCAACTTACCAAGGCTGAATAAATATTCAAATGAATATTTGGCAGTGCATGAAGTGATAATTTCTTCCTGCAGTGCATTAAAGTCAACACAGGTCCACCTGTCACAGTATCTGACAGTTGTCTCAGTCACACACTAGCCCAGCCAACTGCATGCTTAGGTGCTGGGTACCTGAGCAGCCCTTATTGACGGCAGGGGGCAATTGAATAGGCCAAAGTTTTACATAAACAAACAGACATCTATTAATGGGCACGCACTTGTATTACTTACATGCACACACGTTTTGTTAGGGCATGTATTTTGGATCTGAAAAGTTATACTCGGTGCACACAGAAACCCTGCCCTGGCTCAC
This sequence comes from Lampris incognitus, assembly GCF_029633865.1. Taxonomy (NCBI): domain Eukaryota; kingdom Metazoa; phylum Chordata; class Actinopteri; order Lampriformes; family Lampridae; genus Lampris; species Lampris incognitus. The sequence continues at coordinate 19,476,323 of NC_079228.1, read as the reverse complement.
ACCCCTTAATACTCTCATGTGTCAATACAAAAACATAGCTGATATTGCTGTTTTACGACTGATGAAATGCTATTATTCTTCGAATTGAGTGTTTATATTTTGTAGGGAAAAAAACCAAAAGCCCAAATCCAAGACAAAGGATGTTAAAATCTTGTCCAGCTCTAATTTGATTGTATTTTTTTCCCTTTTTCTCTCATATTCTGCTGTTTGATCCAGTTCTTTGTGTGTGACGTCTGGAGCCTGAGAGGCTGACTACCATGCTGCTGGCTCCTGTCTGCGTGCTACTGATGCTGGGGGGTCGTGCCCTGGCCGGAGGATACCCCCCTATGCCCCAGATGAAGTACATGCAGCCCATGATGAAAGGGCCCATCGGACCTCCCTTCCGAGAGGGCAAAGGACATTACATTGGTGAGCAGTGTGTGTGTATGTGTGTGTGTGTGTGTGTGTGTGTGTGTGTGTGTGTGTGTGTGTGTGTGTGTGTGTGTGTGTGTCAATCACCATTGGCTGACTGCTTGTGCTTAACAACTGTGTTTCGTAGTCTTCATGTTGACAAAGTATATGCCATAAGGATGTTCAAAGGGCCATGAAGATGAGCTACCTTAATGTCACAGACAAGTAGGGGTAGAGTAAATGGACTGCATTTATACAGCGCTTTTCTAGTCTACCGACCACTCAAAGTGCTTCACAGTGTATTCAGAAAAGGTTGAATCAGTTCATCTGGGCACGTTTATTGACAGAAACGTTTCATCACTCCTCTAAGTGACCTCTTCAGTCTAAGTGCCCAGACACACCAAACCGACTAGCGGCGATGAAGACCGACTGTTGTGTCGCCTCATGTCGCCTGCGGTCTTTGCCAAAAAGTAGCACTTGAACACACTGCAAAGACTACAGCCCATGGCCAACTAGCATGCGCGTTCTGCACTGATTCGCTAAGCTGAACAGCCAATCAGAGTGATCTCTCTCACCGACGCGCTCCGCCGATTCACAGAAGATTAGGGAATAGTTGCTATCACAGCATTGTAAGATGGTGACAGATGTACTCTTAGCCCCCCCCCCCCCCCGGTTCAGGGATGGTCGTTCCCTCCTTACATAGACAGCGTCCTTGACTCCCCGTTCAAACGAGGATTTTCTTACCTGGATTATTGAGCACACATAAAGACATTAATAGTGTATGCCTCACATTCATACACTGATGACGAAGGCTGCCATGCAAGGCGCCGACCTGCTCATCAGGAGCAGTTAGGGGTTCAGTGTCTTGCTCAAGGACACTTCGGCATGCTCTCTGGAAGAGCCAAGGATCGAACCAGGGACCTTCCAATTACTAGACGACCCGCTCTACCTCCTGAGCCATACTGCCCCAAGAGTGTTAGATCAGAGGAGGCAATGACAGTGTTTTGAAATAATTTACCTTGATTTAACTCTGCATAGCCGCTCCCTTATTCATCGAGCCCTCGGCTCTCAGTAACGGCTTACGCATGCTATTATGATGTGCCTTTTTGCTCTCCGTGTGCAGCAAAATAGCTTCAGGGTCAGGGCGAGATGCTAACGTGCTAACAGTCGAGGATAAACGGGGTGAAGGAGTGTGTATTGGTTTAGAAGGAGGAAAAAGGAAAGGCTCTGGCCCGTTGGTGTCCCTATCAAGTCTGTGAATGTTCTGTCCCTATCAACAAGCAGAAACAAAAACTTTGCATTTGGTCAAAATTGAAATGATCAGAACAGCAATTACCCCTTGCATCACAATTCCACCTGGCTGTGATTTAAATGTGTGTACAAGTGCAAGTCTAAACTGAAGTGCTGGTCTTTCTCCAACTCTGTCAGATGTGTCAGTTTAAGTTCCTCTCCAGTCTGTGTTGTTTTTCGGTTGGATGGATATAACCACATCCATCATCAGTAACCTATAAGATGCAGCAGGAGGTCTTCCAATCAGGCACTTCGCATCGTTAGAGAGGTTAGACTCAGGATGAACGGTAATTGGACCGTTGGTTTGGGAATCTGAGGGGTCCACATTAGCTTCACCATCACCTTTTACATCACCCCTGAAAACTAATTCGTTAACACTGTCTGTTCCTCATGTTTTTATTTTTCCCTTTTACTTTTTATTTTTTCTAATTCTTCTATCACCACCTCATTGCTGCTTCTACATTGTTCTTTTTCATTTCTTAGATAAAGGCTTTTTAGTTTGAGCTTTGTAAACTAGAAAGTGCTCAATGGATAAATTCATTATCGTCAAATCACCGCTGATTTATTCACACGGGGAAATAAAAGAAAAAAATAAAATCATGGGACACCAACATAATGAAATTGTGCGTTTCGTACAGCCCATTCCAAAGCCCAGCTTGAACTGGATTTGTTTAACTGGGGTCAGTCCTGTGATTGTAATTGTTACTAATAGCATCCACAATTTTAATCCAGTACAGATCTGCCAAGTGCAGAAAGTAAAATATCTGAAGTAATATCATCTGAACTCTCTCTTCGGAGGTTATCTGATAGCCGTTAGCCAGCTTAAATTACCGTCTCCAAAATCTAATTAAGTCTCATGATGTTTGCGTAGCAGACAGGCAGGTTGTCATAACATGCGAAGTGTATTTGTTCAAATCCGCCTAATAAAGGTTATAACAAGAAGATTTAAGCACAGGACTAATAACACGAATAAAATCTCCTCGGAGATATAAATCTCGAAAGAGGATGCAGTGTTCTGTTGTGTGTCTTCATGAATGGGCGTTGGACTCATTCTTAACTCTAGTGTCACACACAATGGAGGGTATGTGTCCGGTATTAGTCAATACAGCACATCGGGCTCGTTTGAAAAACCAGCTTGGGGATGAAAACAGAAGGGAAAGGGATGAAAGCGGCACATCCCGGCTATGGGCGATTCTTTCAGGGGAATCTCAGAAAGCCTCCATTCTGTATGAGTGGCTGTCTGGCGTTACACACATAGCAGATAGAAATTACACCACAGGGCCTCCCGAAGTAAGTCTAGACCTGGTTGAACATTGCCCAACAGTTGTCCGATATGGAAACTGTCCCAAGGATCAGGACAGACAGATATATTTGTGCACTAAAGCCACTGGTTTATTGCTTCTCTCCAGGCAGTAAAAGGGCTCACTGGAGTGTGTGTCTCCCTGCCCTGTGGGTCTGGTTGGATTTGGCATGTCTCAGCTTAATGGAGGCCTGATTGCCCACTGTTTGCTGAGTTCCATCAGTTAGTTGTTCCTTCTGCCATCTGGATGCTGTTACCTCACTGTTTTTCATGTTTTTTTTTTTGAGGTTTGTGTGTGTATGTTTGTGTGTGTGTGAGAGAGAGAGACAGAAAGAGAGAGTGAGAGTGTATGCATGCATGTGTTGAGTGTGTGTGGAGGAAAATAGAAATTGTAGAAATTAAGGCTTTTGGAGGAGGGAGGGGAAGAAAGGGCAATGGCATAAAAGATCAGAGATGCGACTCCTGAAAGACTTTTATGTGCAGGCGCGCGCGCGCACACACACACACACACACACACACACATGCGCGCATGCACACACACACACAGGAGATAGAAACAAACAGAAACAGATTCTGTCTCTGCCATGGTTACCTAATTTGACTCTAACTACCAAAACATCTGCATCACATGGATAAACGAGGTTGACTGTCCCTCATATGGACGGAGAGGTCTGTTTAAAAACAAGTTTCCCTTCCATGACAGGAACATTTTCACTTTGGTGCCATGAAATAATGTTTGACAATGGCAAATTCCAAAAGTTCATGTCAGAGCGAGTTCACGAGCGAGGAAAGAAACTTGAGATTCCTGGGAATCGTGTGCAAAGATAGCACAGTTTGACTTTTGCTGTACATAATGTGAAACTGCCAAACTATCTACAATCCCACTTACACACAATGTGTAAGTGGGATTGTAGATAGTTTGGCAGCGAGTACGTCAGACCCGGAGTAGCTAGAATTATGCCTTTCTAGTTTGGGTGAGCATCATGTTTATACCGCCCTCAAGTGGTCAGAAGATCGAATTGCATCAATATAGAAATAACCTTTTTTCATACAGAGCACGTTGTTAGAACTGACTCTCACCACCAATTCTCTATAAATGTATTTCACTTAAACAAAATGGCAAGTTTTTTTTTACATGTGGTGATTAATAATCCTTTCCACATAATTTAGATGTATATACATTGTCCTTTACACAATATGGCACACTACAAGACTACATTGACAGTAAACCAATGTTATTTCTTTATATCAGAGTCCACATTTGGGAACATCAGTAATATGATGATTTTTGGGAAGATTTACAATTGCTTTGATTTAATTTAAGTGTTTAATTTAGTGTAAGGGTCATGACAAGTGTTTCTTCACCACCAAACATAATTGTTATGCTGACCGCATATCACAATTAAAAAAATGGATATCATCACATAATGTAAAAGAAAAGAAGTTACTATTCCGTATTTGAAAGCCATATTCCAAAAACAGAATGGAATAGAACATTCTCTGCATGTTTTATCTACTTGTTGGTTTATTTTTCTTTTTTTGTTGTTGCTTAGACTAATGTAATCCATCAGGGGAAATCCTCTCCACAAGTTTGTGTTTTTGGTACTACAGAGCCCATACAAATATTTCACCATCTCTTGAAATGTTTTATGACACTTGGTGTTTAGAATATTAAAGTATGTAATTTTTCAGACAGGGCATGTTTAATTTGATAATTTGTAGTCAAGACATCATAAATAATGTGTTTTACATGGGCCCAGTATTGGATCACCACATCAATACATCAGTCAGTTTGCTGTGTGTAAAAGTGTCAGAAGGACAAGGAATCTGATGTGCATTTTACATTCAAATTTCAATATGCAGTTTAATTCTGCACATGGTGGAGAGAATAAATTACTTAGTCAAATTCAAATGTAAACTGGTTAGAATTGATAAGGTTCTTATCAGTGTTCATAACTTGTTGGCCATACCTCATTCTTGCCTTGACAGGAGTTAATTGACCATTGTTCAGCATCTTCCTTTTTACTGATTCAAGAAAGTGGACAGATTCTGATGACTGTGCACTGCCATAGGCTTTTTGAGAAAAGTAAGACCTTGAAAACCTAAGGGATCTCATCGATTGAAAATCAAGTTATGCTAATCTCTGATGTCCCATTTTTTCCCCCCTGAACAGTTGCTGCATTGTAGCATCTTTTCCCTCTTTGACATGTTATGGTAGCCTTCAATCTTCTCCTGGATCGCCACCTTGCCGTGGTGGAGAAGCTTGCATGCACTAACGATCCCAAGAGCTATGCCGTCCGGAGCTTGGCTCCTGGTAGGGTCACCCAAGGCGAATAGGTCAAGGGGGAGGGTCCAGACGAAGTGCGATCCAACAAAGACCTCAATAGTGTAACTGGCAGAAGATGTCTCCAGGTCACAACGGCAGTGAAGGCAGATGAAGGCTGCAACAGAGGGTGGTCCCCAATTTTCTTGGTTCTCCATGCCATTGGACTCTGACCACCCCCTGCCAAGGACCGTGTGGTGGCTGCAGGCACATCAGCCATTCCACGTAAAAAGCTCTCACTCACAGGTGTCCTTCCATTATGTGGCACCAGGATGGGCCTCTACACCCACCTGAAGACTCAGAGGGACCCAGAGGGAGGATGGTCGTACTTGACCCTGAGTGACAGCTGATGATGATGAGCCTTCAATGAATCTCTTGAAACCTCAGCTCTGAAGTTAGCATGACATTTTTATGAAACGGGGCAATATTTTTGAGATTTCTATCCATGTATTGAGATACATTGGAAAGCACTCAATCGGCAAAACATTTTTTAATGTTATTCCAGGGTATTGTAAACATTCCTCAGTAGGCAAGAAAGATTCAGAACAATGGTCTGAGATATGTGGAAATCATTCCATCCTCTGCAAAGACTACATACATATCACTTATGCTCATCAGTTTAGATTGCAAATGTATTTGGACTAACAACCTGCTCTCCACCATGCTGATTTCAGCAGCACCTACTTTAGTGTAACCGTATCATACCACCCGCTTATAAACTTGACAGTTTTTGCAAGCGTTTTGAAATATAATGAAGACCACAACTACAGAATGTACATTTTTTGTCAAAACAGGCAGACAGTATTGAAATGGACTGACACTAGGGGGCAGCAGAAAGCAACAAGAGAGGCTCCGGGTTAGAATGCTGAAGATTCTTCTAATTATTTTCTTGAGGGTTATCCGTTTAATTTCCATAAAGAACCGAAAAATATGTTGCAACAGTGGTGGAAATGGTGACACATCAAGAAGAAGTAGTTTTATTGGTTAATAACGCTTCAAATGAGGGTATGCCCTCATTTAGAAGCATCTGTCATGATCTATTTTGAAGAGGATAGTCATGTACATGTGAGAGGATCATCCAGTCATATGACATGAATAATTACTTACAAGCGGTGTGTTACTGGGCTGAAGTAAAGAAAAAGCAGCTGCATCATAGATATGAGGGAGAAATCCTTTTCACACATGCTCTGGCACACTACATGGTTAAGCATTTTTCTAAGGAAGTCTTCTCAGTGCCTCTGGTCTGATTGTTTGGTGGTGAAACTGTGAGATAAAAAGTCCATCTATGCACCTGGGCTGCTTCCTTGATCTACCTTCTTCTCCACTGGATTTCTCTTGAATGATAGTTTCAAATAAAATGGAAAGTGGGAACGATAACTCTCGCCACCTACATAAAACCACCAGAAGAGAAACGTGAATACAACTGATCCAAAGCCTTATAGAGTTTCATTATACGAATTTAGGTTTCCCGTGTTAAAAAAAAATTACTTCTGCTCTAAAAGATATAAATATAAAAAGTGTTATTCTTCATTTTAAATGATTGGGGTTAACTAAGATTCATGACTGATAAAGTGTTAACATTTGAAGACTGGATTCCTTTTCATGACAAGCATTTGAAGTGAGAGCTTCTTTTTTTTTCAGACTCAAAAATGAAACGATTGGTCCACTGATCATAGTGTGCTTTTTTTTCTCTCTCTCTCTGTAGATATGCCACCCATGATGGATGTGAAGGGCGAGCCAGGCCCCCAAGGGAAACCTGGACCAAGAGGACCCCCTGGACCAGCAGGACTTCCAGGGAAACCTGGAATTGGGAAACCAGGTCTTAATGGTCAGACGGGTCCCCAGGGGCCTCCGGGTTTTCCAGGAATTGGGAAGCCTGGGCTTCCAGGTCTCCCAGGAAAGATTGGGCCAAAGGGGATGCCAGGGCTTAAAGGTGAAATTGGTCCTCGTGGTGAACCAGGTGCCAGAGGTCTTCCAGGGCAGCCTGGTCTCCCTGGTCCTGCGGGCTTGTCTCTGAATGGAAAACCCGGCCTTCCTGGCATCAGGGGCCCACCTGGCTCCCGTGGAGAGCCGGGGCTAAAGGGTGGCCCTGGCGCTCCAGGCGAGCGTGGGTTTAAGGGTGAGAATGGAAATGGGAAGCCAGGCCCTACAGGCATTAGGGGCCTTCCAGGGCCTAAGGGCAATGTGGGGCCACCTGGTCTTCAAGGTGTGGGTAAAACAGGACCAAATGGGTTTCCTGGAGCACCCGGTCCTAAAGGTGACCAGGGGCTTCCAGGGGAACAAGGAGAACCAGGAGAGGCAGGGGCTCCGGGTCTTCAGGGTTTGCCAGGGCCAATTGGTCTGGGGAAGCCTGGGTTAGATGGCTTGCCAGGAGCACCAGGTGGATTTGGGGCAAAGGGTGAGCCGGGGCCCAGGGGTGCCCCTGGATTCCCCGGGGCTCCTGGCTATGGTAAACCTGGACTTATTGGAATAAAAGGAGACAAGGGCCATGGCGGGCTACCAGGGCTTCCTGGGGACAAAGGAGAGCCAGGAATGGAGGGCCCAATGGGGGAGCCGGGCCTTGATGGACAAGTAGGACAACCAGGAATTCAAGGCCCTATGGGGCTCCCTGGAAAACATGGAATGCCGGGACTCAAAGGAGAGTTGGGCCCCCAGGGGCCCCCAGGTCTGCCTGGCCTCAGAGGTGACCAAGGCCCCAGTGGGCTCTCAGGAAAACCTGGCATGCCTGGAGAGAGGGGCATCCCTGGTCCTAATGGGGCTATTGGAAAACCTGGCCCCAAAGGTGAGGGAGGGCATATTGGCCTGCCTGGAAATCCAGGACTGACAGGTGCCCCAGGGCTGAAAGGTGAGACAGGGTTTATGGGGGCTCCAGGGCCCAGGGGCCAGTCAGGTATCCCTGGGCTCCAGGGGCCTCTTGGTCCTATGGGCCCACAGGGTGTCCCAGGCTTAAAGGGTGAACCTGGATTGCCGGGCATTCCAGGGCTTGGTAAGGGGGGAGAGAAAGGAGCTACAGGACCCCAAGGTCCTCCAGGGAAACCAGGAATCGCTGGGCTTAATGGCAACCCAGGACTTCCTGGCCCTCCTGGTCCTCCAGGTCCTCCGGGAAATGGCCAGACAGTCGTGGCAGGACCAACAGATTCACAGTTAGAAGGGGATGAGGTACCTGGAGACAGGAAGAAGCCTGTGTACAGTCACGTTGCACTCTCTGCCTCTGTAGCACCAGCCTTCACTGCCATTCTCACCACACCATTCCCTCCGTCTGGCATGCCCATCAAATTCGACAGGACCCTGTACAATGGGCAAAATGCCTACAACCCTGCCACTGGCATGTTCACTGCTCCTATGTCTGGTGTCTACTACTTTGCCTACCACGTGCATGTAAAGGGAACCAGCCTGTGGGTGGCACTGTACAAGAACAATGTGCCTGCCACTTACACCTATGATGAATACAAGAAGGGCTACATGGACCAGGCATCTGGTAGTGCTGTGCTGGAGCTGAAGGAGGCTGACCAGGTATGGGTCCAGATGCCCTCGGATCAGGCCAATGGCCTCTATTCCACCGAGTACATCCACTCCTCCTTCTCAGGATTCCTGCTATGTCCCACATAACCCTGTTTTTCCATTCAAATAAGTCCCTGTGCTGGCGCCTGAGAGCAAACCTAAAATACCTGCAGCCGTAATAGAAACAAAACATCCATAAAGATATTGATATTATTGCCACCATCTTCATCAGCATCACCTTCAACATCAAAAGAAGAAAAAAAACTTTGTGAATGAAAGATGGAAAGAGTTAAAAGACAGGGGAAAGATATTAATGCTGTGTTTTTGTTTTTGTTTTTGTTTTCGATGTCTTTTGATCGTCTGTTTCGGTTTGTGTTTATGTTGTTTTTATCTTATGATATGATTATTATAATTGTTTTAATTTTATTGATATTATTTGTCCTTGTCACCATTGTTGTTGTTGTTTATTGGATTCTGACTAAGTGCCTTACTTTGCATTGTGTAAGAAACAGACCTTCCCATTTGACTGCACATCCTGGCCATATGCTCTGACACACAGATAGGATGACATCATCAGACCCTGGGAGGCAGGCTGGCTTCCCTGGCTGCAATCCTCCCCTGCATAAAACTGAGATTGAATGACAAGAGACTGATGTGTAAACAGCAACAACACTTGACGTATCACAAAAATTGAGCAACAACAGCAAAACACAGCCTTCAGTGTCATAAAAAAAGCAACAACAACATTACTTTTCCGTTGGTCGTCATCAAACCCTATAGGTATTTCTAAACAACTACTACACTGAGGATTAAAGGACATAATTCACCATTCTTTATTGTTATATAATGAGGTATATAGTGTGGCATTTAAACAGTTAGGCAAAGGCATCTGTTGGGTGCTAATTTCTATTCTATGTTTTAAATTTGAGAAGCTGATCATTGAAAATGATGGCTTTATGTCATGGATATAACTTATTGCTCTGTCCAGATCATGTAAGAGACATACTGTAATCCAAGAATGATATAATCTTACATTAACTGAGCTATTGAAATCAAATTGGCCTTTTTTGGAAAATATCAACATCATGCAAGGACAATGATGTGTGTTTTTAATAACTTTCATTGCAGTAATGGAGGACTACATGTGTGCATACAGTAAATGTGTATATGCCTTAGAATAAAAATGCTGAGAGGAACTGCCGGTTGACACTAAAGTTCCACCTGTGAACAGATTGGTGCCCTGCTTCCTTTTGTCAATCTGGTTGCTATTCCCGATCCACATGTCTACTGCTATTATTTGTGTCACAGTTACTCGGCACCGTGACATCACTGCATGATATCACTATATCTTATGCTATTACTAGCTGCTGGGAAATCAATATTACAGTGCATTTGAGATTTATATACCATCGGAATAGTAAGCACGCTTTGGCTGCAGCTCAAAGCCCCACGCTGACCACATACTGCAACCCGTAAGATCTGTGAAGAGGCTGTAAACCGGTTTAGGTTTGGAAAGTAGGGACACAAATACGCTAGAAACAAAGCAATCTCCTGGTTCGTTTGCGTCCACTTCTTCCTTTGGTGCTAATTTCTGTTTGACTTCTAGGTAAGCAAATGAGAGTTCTGGAAAAAAAAATGCGTAGTCCTAAATTTAGTGATTTTTTCCCCTTCGTTCTCCAAGCATCACTTATGCACAGCACATATATAGGCTATTACTTAGATTTAATAGCTTAGCTATTGTTTATTTTAGTGAAACACCCCCGGTTACAAAGACAGGTATTTTTCTGGACTCAACCTCAAATCATGCAGTTATAATTTAACATTGATCTTGGTCTACTCTATGAATAAGTAAAGGGACTGAGTGAGATGCACATTTTGAGAAAAAAAAATATGTTGCTAAACTTTTAACATCCCCCTGTTAGATTTCTGGAAGGAGTAGTGGGGTCAGTGGTTGTAGATGTGTATTTGTTCTTCTCTGTTAAAGTGTTATAGACAGATGCTGTGCATGTATGCATATGCATGTGTTCTAGTGTGTGTGTGTGTGTGTGTGTGTGTGTGTGTGTGTGTGTGTGTGTGTGTGTGTGTGTGTGTGTGTGTGTGTGTGTTGTGTGTGTGTGTGTGTGTGTGTGAGCGATAGAGAGTAAGGAGAAGGTGATAGAAAGAGTAAGAGGGTGTTTTTTTGTCCCATTATCCCCCTGGCATTCAGGTCATGAATAATATTCTGCAAGGATAACAGTAAACTTGATACTCACAAGCAAGTCAATATTCAACAAGACGTATGACTTCAAATATGTTTTACCTCCATTTGGGGTTACAATAAAATCACATACGTGTATTACAACACTCAACATTCAGCCGTTGCGAAGTAAGGGAACAAGTTGTGAAATAGATGAGTGAATGTAATGACCAGATGATGGAAAATGTACAAGAAACTATGTTACTAGAAACCGAGTATTGGCCAGCAGTTAGCAGGTTATTTTTCATACGGATCAAAAATAAATAAATGTCAGGTTGCTGTGCAATATTTCTGTGTTGTACCGAGTTGCAAACAACTGAGACTTTGTGCCAAGCATGCAAAATCTGTGCACAGAGAATTTTATCAATGGCTGCACTGTCAGTGAGGTTAATGGAGAGATCATGGCAGCAAAGGCGGATATGGCTTTATGTTGAAAATATGGAGGTCATGTAACTGTGTACTCGCCCGATGTGAACGAGTTCAGAGATGATTCTGATGTACATGGTGGTGGCGTATCATTCTCACGTGGCTGACAATAGCCATACCCAAACAAATTCATCACACTGAATTTAGAGCTAGTTTACAGTTAGCTAGCTTAGAGTTAGCTGTAGCGGTATCAGAAGTACAAGACTCTGCTAAACATTGGTCTTTGCAGTCAGAGTGAATGTATGCTATTCGACTGGTTTACAGTAATGGCAATGGAAAAAAAAACTTAAGACGTTCATGCATATGAAACCATGGTGTCTCACGAAACACACACACACACACACACACACACACACACACACACACACACACACACACACACACACACACACACACACACACACACACACACACACACACAAATAACTATCCAAGTCTCATTGAGAATCCAGTCCCAGGATGAGGCTAATCAGTATTTCAAATCTGTGTAATGCACTTGCTCTCGCCCTGTCTGTTACCACAACACCAACACAACCACAGTTTATGCATCATTACTTCCTACTAGACAATTCAAGGCTCATTGTGTACTGTGTGTTGCATTTTTTGTGTGTGTGTGTGTCTCCTTCTTTTAGACATTTGAAATGGTCATTTGAATTGTGGCTTTTGCTTTTGTCTCATGTTTTCATAGACAATGTCACTTGCTTGCAGAGTTTTGCCCTGTGTGCAAATCCATTTAACAAGTGTCAGTAAGATCTGTTGTTCGGTTTAAGTCACAAATTGCTTTGACTTGTTTTCTATTTTTCTTGAAAAAAAAAACAAACAAAAAAACATGAACAAACAAAAAACAAAACAAAACACAAAAAAAATACAAAAAAAAATATCGCTTCGGTTCTTAAGGGATATTTGTTTGTTTTAGTTTTGATAAATACAAACGGCCATTCCCATTTGCACATGAAATTAATGATGTATTTATACATTTGTGATAATTTAAATAGGAATGCCAAAACTGACCACCGAAGCCTAGAACGTATAAATGGTATTTAACAGCATTTGATGAGTTAAGAGCATTTACAACATGTAGTTAACATCCTAGCGTTGTTTGTGAAGGAATTTTTTTGTGGACTTTTATTTTCTATTTGTGTAATGTACAATGTATCAACTTATAGGATTTTTGTCTTATACATGACTATTGCGTGCACTCTATGCAATAGAATTTGGGTATAAAATGCACTCTTTTTTTTTGATTGAAAATGTTTGTCTGCTTATACAAAATCAGTACAGTACTTGATTGTATTGATACCACATCAATAAATACTTTCTTGTATATGGCTCTCTGGTCTGTTTTTATCTATTGCAATAGTCTATTGTTGCAAACAGGGGAGATACAGCTTTTGTCAACACCTCGGTTGTTACTCTGCAGCGCGTTACATGTCATCAAATCAGCACATCCAGCAAATCCAGGAGGAATTATTTTGTTAGATGTGCCAGACACAATTAACACATGTGATACAATCTCGAAACATCGGCGTTGTAAATCCTCGCAATTAAAAGAATAAACACCAGAGGAAAAGAAATTTAAGACTTTGGATACTGCCAGCACCGATAACTACAAAAGGCCCCACAGTATTCCCAAACTCATATCCCAGACTTTGTATTGCGCAAAAACTACTGAGATTACTCATCAAGTACACAAACCCATTATTCATCACGAATTGGAGAACTGTATACAATTAAATGTTGATTGCAGAGTGTAATGGTTGTAGAATAGTGACACCATCTGCGTTTAGGTTGGGTTCTTATAAGCCTCGCTTTCACTGTGCAATTCTTGATCATGGTATCTCCCCTGCCAGGTGAGTATATTTCACTGTGCAATTCTGCCTGCCACTGAGTACCATCTCACAGGAACATGAAGGCTCGGTTTACTGCACAGAGCTCTAGGCCTATGAGAAAAGTAGTATATTATTGTTTTCTGCTAGGACATGTGGATCTAGCCATACTTGCAGACAAACACTGGCAAGCACACAACACACACACACACACACACACACACACACACACACACACACACACACACACACACACACACACACACACACACACACACACACACACATCATCATCATCAACAACAACATTATCATCATCATCAAGATACACATGCATACAAACACCCTTTCTGAGACGTTTGCTGCTGTTATTTAGGACAACAGCTAATTCATCGAAATCCAAATCATGCTCGCTTCTGTAGTTGCTTATTTTAATGGTTATGGTTGGGTAAGACTTCTCTGAGGAAAAAAGGACAGCGCATAGCTCATTGTTTCTTCAACATGCAGAAGAAGATGCAGGTGGTAGCAAGTTTAAAGAGGAAGCAAAGTTGTTGCGGATGTAAAGTAGATACAGATATGGCAGAGGCAACAGATACACATCGCTAGCTTTGACCCATATTCAACCATGGTTTGTTTTTGGGTGATGGAGTGGGTGGGGAAGGTGTGACGCAACGACCCTGGTAGCTTTGTTTTCTTTCGGATGTATGTATGGGATTTAGGGTGATCAAACCCCAATGTATTCAACAGGATCCCCATAGATGTCAGTCAGGTTGTTATTGTTTTGTTGTTGTGGTGGTGGTCTGAGTTGTTGCTGTTGCTGTCGGTACTGTAACATGCACGGATGCCAAGGGCTACCGAGCCTATTCATCCGTGATCGTTACAATACTATTGTATAGGATGGGGTATGGAGTAAACAAACACCAACACAATTAACATGAACACCATGTGTTGATGCATGCTCAGTAATCCAGGTCAGGAAATCCCAGAAAGTTGGATCAGTTCATCTGGACACAACGTTTATCATTAAAACCATATTTGTCCGTAAGTAAAAACAAAAACAAAAACAAAAACGATCATCGAAATGCAAGTTCAACTGAGATAGCCATTCCTGATATTGTAATTATTACCATTGTCCTACGAGAAGAGATCTGTTTTCACCTTTTATCAGGTTCTGTACAAAAAGTGAAAACAAGTATCCTCTCGTAGGACGATGCTGTGTCTAACTATTATCATATTACTGGGTTGTTGTTGTTTTTTCTGTTGAAATTGTTTTTGTTGTTATTATCAACACCTTTCAATTAAGGTTTGAATTATGGCTGCTATATTTTAAAAAAAAAAGAAAAAAAGAAAAAAGAAGCATTATTATCTAGAAATGTCGTCACCGTAATGAGCGCTCACCGCCGGCGCTTGAGCGCTCCGGCTGGACTTTCCTTGCGTCACCATGACGTGCGAGCAGACTCCTCCCCGACCGTCCACCGCCGAGGAGAAAGTCCCGCTGCCACATTGAAGAACAAAAAAGGCGATCTGACAGCGGTCTCAGCTCTCCCTCCGCTTTCTCCGGGATTGTCACGGGATTTCAATGTTCAGCCTGCTCTTTGTAAGTACCGAGCCGACGGGAAAGCTGACCTCTTCTAACCGTTTTCTCGTGTGATTCGCTATGTACAACCGCAGCGCAGTAATTGAAAGTTGGAAAACATTTAGGCGACGGGTTAGCTTAGCTAGCCGATCCAGCACATCTCTGGGTAAACGCTGCAAGCTAGATGAGAGGATGAGTTAGCCACGTTAACGTTAGCCCGGTAAGCCTGGACAGCTGGAAAATTGAGTTAGCTAATAGCATAACGCCGAAATTGAAAATAAATAGCTACCTAAATAATTTAGGATGTCACCATTTTTGTTGACCAACTGGCGTGAACTAATGTTGCACACCGGATCCCCTGTAGTATAAATTAAGTGTGGTGACAAATGATACGGAGTGCCTGCTTTCGGCTAGCTACTTTAGCGTACTGCCAAGGCTCAAACTGTTAACTACAAGATTAAAAAGGGAATTAATTTGATTAAAAGCAAGAAAGCGTGTCTCACTAACATTTTCCTAATTCGGAATCCAGCCTTGTAAAGGTTATGAGTACTTATGTCTATGCTAATCGGCGCAGCTACAGTTTTTAACCACAGCTAACGTTAGCGCAAGGACAAGGCGCAGGCAGTAACGCTAAAGGAAACATTTCCTGGGCGACACCTAGATGGTTTAGCATAGGTCTAAGATAACGTTACTAACGCTGTTTACGATGATCTGTGACACAGACAGTGCTTAATGTTTAAAATGCAGCCTGGGATCTTGGATATTGCAAACGATCAAGTTATATTTTCACGACCAGCCATATTCTTACTAATCCAGTTAGCTGGTGTGCGTTAGCTGACAAGTGAGCCATCTGCCTTCCGCCCTTTGTCAAAATGTGTTGTCAAATGACCCAGCGCATGGTTCGCTCCAGCAACTCTTATTGTCGGCAGCGGAACCAACCCTCTAATAAGAAGACCGAATGGTTGATTGTTGATTAAGCTGTATTATTTGGTATACCTCAGTTGGAGTAATAAGGATTGCCTTTGCTGCTAACGCTAGCCCAATTTTACTCTCGACAGAGCAAGTTAGTGAGCTTTCCAGAGAAAGAATTGGTTAACACTGAGGTTAGGTGGCTCTATAATTGAGCACACTCTTTGCTTTCCAAAAACAGAAAGTATCCAGCCATCAAGCCATGTGGGCTGAAGTGAAATTGAGGAAATGCACTTGGGAAGGAAGTTGCCAAGAGCAGCTGTGACACTCGGAGGCAGCAACACATTCTCATGCCTCATGGTTTTTGTTTCATGACCTCCCAGTGGTGGTTTCAATCTTTGTTCTCTGGCAATAATTTGTAGTGGGTAACTAATGAAAAAGAATATGGGTGACCACTCCTACTTCAGTGGGTGGATGAGTCAATGTGTAACTGGTAAAACAGGTGAAATAATTGCACATTCCTTTAGGAATAACTTCAAAGTGACTTAATCTGTGTAGACAGTGGAGACTTTTTTTAAAAAAAAATTTACATTTCCGCCAACTGTAAATGTGTGGCATGTTTCTCTCAGACAGTTATTGGTCTAATTAATCCATTGATGGATGAAAAATGAATATAGTGATCCACAATGGTTAGGATATACAATAACTTCACTAAACACTAGTATACCCTCATTATACATAGCTCTTATACAAAGGTACAGGAAGTGTTTATGCTTTACGTTTTATTCAGAAGTAGGTCACTCATACTGCTGACCTGCTTTATATTAAAGTTAATTGACACATGATGCTGAGGCCCACTCCAGAAATAGCCTTGCTCCACTAAGCCCAGATACAGTGCAGCCTGAAGCTAAGGACAGGCCCGTGCAATTTTAGGCTGTCATTTAAGGGATGCTAAAATACGTACCATACCTCTTTGTCACATCACTGCGTAGAATTAATACATAAAAAAATCTATAATTTACAGTGCAGCAAGACCTTACCTGTTCCTCACTGTGCTGCATATATGTTAAATCTGGTTGTAAATTGCATTCAAATATGAGTTCATATACGATTCAGTAAAAGGATGAGGCAGCTCCATTGTTGGATGTTCCTCATTTTTGGCATTGTAACAAACAACATGACGTTAGCATGAAATGGATTGCTGTTTAAAGCATGTGCTTTTTCAACAGACAGATTGGAAAACCAAAATTACATCTACACCTGGGGCACTCTTAGTATAATTCCCATTGTGACAAATGTAAGTCTTCTATTTCACGCTGGTCTGATCTTACCAATACCTGGCTACATGAGAAATGTTAGCTTTGACCCAGGTTCTGCTCATGGTGGGGTGATATTCAAGATTGCAATGGTTGCAAATGTAATGCAAGATTGCTGCTGTTGTTTAATAATTTTACTATGTAGTGTCATGAGGAAAAGGCAAGGTCATTTGTGCGCTCTATTGAGTTCAACCATATGCATTGTGCATAAGGGGCTCTTTGGTTTCAAGGTTTAATAGATCAAAAACAGAAAGAAATGGAGATTAAATTAAAATAAAAAAACTAACCAAGGCATGCGAGTGCCTTGCGTATGAGTTTTTTGAGATTACCAATATCTCCGTTATTCTGCCAATTAAGATTTTGTCTGTAAATGTTTTCTTCTCCAGCAAATAGATTTAAGCTTTATATGGCAAAATCAGCCTGAGTGTGTGTGTGTGTGTGTGTGTGTGTGTGTGTGTGTGTGTGTGTGTGTGTGTGTGTGTGTGTGTGTGTGTGTGTGTGTGTGTGTGTGACATTTCAAACCCACAATAGACTTGTTCCTTTCTCTATGAGCGGCATAAAGAAAGGCAAGTGTGACAAGAGGGGAAGTCCTCAGCCTTGGTTACCGTAACTGTGAAAGTCGAGCCCAGTGTACAGTAACATGAGGCAGGGAAGTAGAGTGTTGTAGCTTACTGGCCTCTAGCCAGTACAACCACAGGGTGCCAGAGTGTTGAAAGGTGGGGTTCACGAGGTCCTGTTCCACAGCAACTAGCTTAACAGATTTGCCTATTTTAAAATGCTATATGCCCCTGGGTATCTGGCTTCAGTGAGAATGGAACACAATCTTTGGAATGACTGTGTGCTTGATTGTTAAGACTCTTGGCCCCCAACCAGCTTTGTTTGGTTGAGATCGGCTCAAACCACAGAT
The DNA here is from genome assembly GCF_029633865.1 of Lampris incognitus. Lineage (NCBI taxonomy): Eukaryota > Metazoa > Chordata > Actinopteri > Lampriformes > Lampridae > Lampris > Lampris incognitus. Next base: position 19,458,323 of record NC_079228.1, on the reverse strand, counting down.
CCAGGATTATATGCCCCCTCCTCTTGTTGCTCATTTGGAGCTATTAAGTGAATAGCCATATCAAATTTTGGAGCAGCAGCCGTTGCCTCGGTCCGCATTTCCTTAACTGGGTTTTGGTTCACAAAGCATGCTGACATTGGTACTGTTTGTTTACTGAAGTTGCCACAGTGCTGCAATAAAGAGAAGGCACGGGCTAAGTAGCACTGGCGGTATCCCTGACTGATTGACACCTCTTTTAGATGCTGGTGCCAAGGCTGTCTGCTGAAACTATAGCAACAGGTAGGAATAGGATCTGCCATAGTCACTAGTGTTTACAGCTTCCTTGTCGAGCTACTGGAGCCATAGTTAGTTAACAGGTGAATAACTCAGGCCAGTGCTAGCATTTGCTATAGGAAAAACTGTTGCTGTATTTGTTGTTGTTATTGCAGTTTTATTTTACATTGTTGTTAACCGTTCCTGATCTAGAAAGTGTTAGATTTGAGGTGCCTCTCTGGTCTGGAAAGCTCTGGGTTTTGGCACACAAACAAGCTTGCTGTGTTTTTCTCTTGCCTGGCCACTGTTTTGTTTCTCGCTGGAGGACATGTGGCCTTTTCTTCATTTTCCTCAGCAGCTTATCAAAAACTTGTAATGTGTCCTCCACACCAGGTGGCCTTAAGCTACTCTGTTCATTTGGGTCATGGGCTTTGTGGGATAGATTTGTCGCTAGAAACTGATCGAAGATAGCAGGTTATATTTTATCTCCAGGGAGTCGACAGCCATCTACTCAGAACTATGCTCCTTTGTAACATTTCACCTCCCACTGTTACTTCAGCTTGTCTCTGTAAATGTTTAAAAAAGATCACCACTGCTCTCCTCTGATCTCCTCGTGAGGGACACCAACAAGCCCTGCAGGAGCACTTGTTGCTACCCTTGAGATGTTTGTTGGTATGGCAACAAGTATCCCCTGATGTTGTCAGAAGGCCAAGCTAGTCTCCAAAATGTCAGATGACTTGATGCTGCAGTGGGACTCCACAGTTCTCAGCAGGAATGTGAGCTGGCCTTACCTTGCTGTATGGGCCCTGCTACTGCATGCTCCAAGGATCTTTTGTACTAAAAAAAAAAAAACAAACAAAAAAAAAACCTACAAAGCTCCTTAACACCATAGGAAATGGCTTTTGCTAATTTGCCACAAAAGAGATGATTCTGAATTTTAATATTAATTGATGCCATAGCTTTGTAGTTCTCGCAGTATATTGCTATTAAGTGTTAAGGGATTCTATTTAGGTAGGACATAGCAGTGTCTTCCTAGTCTGAAAACTTGGGCTATTGGGGATATTAAAGTGTCTCATTGTTTGATATCACTGATACCGCCTAACATTGGTGCGGCTCATACCAGCACGGCAAAGTTGCTCTATGTGAGGACATGCTTTCTTTCATGGAATTCGAAGGGACTATCAAAGTCAAAGATCACAAACAATTCTACAAAAGTTGTGATGGCATCTCTTTTCTTGTGCAGATTTCATGGAATTGTGCACAACCCCTTTTGCATGCATGAGCATGCGGAAGAGTGAACAGAGAGGGAAGGGGTAGAATGTTGTCATTTTCTTGGACAATTAAAAATAGAATAGAACATTGTTATAATGGGACTCCAAATATACCCAAGCAGCTGTTTGTATACCTATGCCAGCAACCCAGGTAAAACTTGTGTGTGGAAATGCTGTACAGGCAGATAGAACAGCTGTCCAGGCCTTTCTTTCCAATGTGTCTTTGTCTGGCCAGGCAGGGTGATGACCTTCTTGCATCGAAGCCGATTTAGATTTGTGACACGATTATGACTCATTAAAAGAGCTCACAGGCAACTAGAGACTGTTCCTAGACCCATTTTCCAGAACAACAGGCCTCCCTGGCTTCCCTTGTTAGGTGTTAACTGTTGGGTTGGGCAGTAGTTCAATATTATCATTTATTGTCTTTCAATTGTATTGGGGTGAATTTCCATATTGTGACACAATTTTGGTGTCTGAAGTAATGAGAATCTATTACGTAGGCCTAAAAATTCTCACAATAAAGTCTGAAGTATTCAAACAAGTAATTGAAAGCTAGTTTTGGTTTGATATTATGCTTTACTTTACCTCAGTTGGGTTCTTATATTTGGTATTTTTGGATATGTAAGTAGATATATTGTGTGTTGTTCATTTAGAATGTCCTATGATTATTGTGATTATATTTTCAGTATTGCCCAGCACTGGTTAACACTTGTTCAAACACCACCCCCTCTTCATAGAGGAGGTGATGTTGACAGGAGGTTATGTCAGAGAGAACTTTTTTTGCATCCACTGTTTAGGAACACTACAAACACTGGGTCTGAATGAGGATTTTGACATTAGTGTTTTGCTATAAATAGATAATAGATTCTATATATTCTATGCTATATGATGGCTGTAGCCTGATGCTTGTATAGCTTTTATCTCTATTGTTGTTGTGTTGTGAATATTGTAAATTATGCAACTTCGATGTGCTTTGTGTTTCTTGACCGTCTGTATTGACAGTCTTTAAGTTGTAGTCCACCATATCTTGGACTACAATTCCCTTGGTGTTTAGTCACACAAGTCCAACTGTTCGACACAAGTGTTCTGCATGAAGGCTGATCAAGTGACGTTCCCTCGTCCCTTTATACAGCCGCATTCACTTGCTATCTGTTCATGCCTTGAAGAAGGTCTGTCCGAAAGCTCGCAAATAAAAAAAGATTATTATACAGATTCGAGGGTGTGGATGCCCTTTTCATTCAGTCTAACACTTATTTCCATTTGTGTGCTGTATATTTAACATGCATTTTTACAAACCATTTGTTTAGTGAGATTGATATCTTAAACTAGCCAATTAAACAATTAAAGCTAAAAAAATGTGTGCTAAAATGCTATATACCTTCTAATTCAAGTTAATGAGGTGCACAATTGGGCTAACTTGCTGCATCAACATTAGCTGACCATTAGCCTTTAGTCCCATCTGGTTACTACTGGTGCTCTAATGCAATTAAATTGGCAGCTTATTTATTTAAATGAGTTTAACCTTTGGTTACGGCTGCATGTCAAATTTGCATCCTCTTCAAAAATGTTGCAGTTGGCGATTAGTGCACATTGGTTGTGCCACCAGTATGAGTCACATTGGAGCCCAGACTTTTGGAACACCATTGGCATAATGAAGTACAATGAGTCATGGTAGTTCATGAATGCAGTTTCCGTGCTTGACAGCTTTCAATCTTCGCTTTTTAAAAAAACTACAATGGATTTGAGCACCAGCTTGTGAGGAATGGCACCAGAAATGGATATGAATATAAAATAATTTTGTAGTGGTCGATTCACCTGTGCTTGTTGCCATGGAATTAATATGACAAACACAGGCTAGTATGCACATGGAATGAATCACACTAGCGGTGTGCGTTTGTTATGAAAGGACCATTGCAAGATCACGTTGTGGTTGTTCTGGATGGATACATGTCAACAGTGATTTGGTGAGCCATTAAAGTACTCGGGAAATGTTTAAGCGGCTTTGGTCAGGAAACAGGTGAATGTTCAAACTACTTAGTCTCTAAAGGCTGGTTTGGCATTTTCTTACTTTGCAATGAGTACAATGTCTTTGTTCTCACTGTCTTCCTGTTTATTGGACTTCGAATAGTTTTGATTTGATTAGCAAATGTAAAGCTTGATGATTTTATTTTATTTGTTTATCGAGGCAAATAAGAGTCAATGCCATTTTGGTTCTCAGTGCATTAGCAAAAGGGTTACAGCACGTTGTTGGCAAGATCACTTGGTGCCTAAGAGCTTATCTTGTCAAAGGCAACATGGTCAGCTGTATTCCCTCTGTCCCCACTCATAATCTTCTGAAATTCTTGTCAAGTGTCTGCTTGTTCTTTTTAATCTAAATAATCTACTGTTGCTGTTGTTTTCATGTCAAGTTTGAGGAGCTAAGAGGCTAGGCTACAGAGGGGCTAACAGCCTGGCCTTTGTCTTGATACTTTTTCTTTTTTCGCCTCTGTCTCTTTTCATTCCCCTTTCTAAGGTACCCAGGCCTGGTCTCTTTCAGTTCTTTCCAGAGAAAGATTGGCCCTCGCTCCCCACACCCTCCCTTCGAAGCACAATTGGAGGCCTTTGATCGTCACACTGTTTATCTGCGCTTACTCAGGCTGGAAAAGCAGTGTGATAAGTGGGTCTGCCTCATGTGATTTTGTGTAGGGGGCGTTATTTTGCTGATTGAAACAAGGGCTGGGCAACAACGTTGTCTTACCTCCCTCTCTAGCACCCCTTTACACACATGACAAACCATAATAATGATTTACTACATCCAGCATAAGAGCAACTTGTAGCCTGTAGGAGTGAAAAGGTAGCCCCTTTAAGAGCAACTGGGAGACACAAGCGTGTGTGTGTGTGTGTGTGTGTGTGTGTGTGTGTGTGTGTGTGTGTGTGTGTGTGTGTGTGTGTGTGTGTGTGTGTGTGTGTGTGTGCGTGCGTGCGTGCGTGCGTGCGCACGCATGTCAACAGTGTGCTTTATTTTAAATTCCATCAACCCTTCAGTACAGCTTTGGTTCCATATCATATTGTGAAACACCGGTGTTAAACCAATTGTTGGTCATATCTAACAAGTTAGCTTTTATGCGGCAATGTTAAATAACTGGGACTGTCCCGAATACCATTTTTTGGGCCCTTGAGCTTCGGTAGTACTCAGCAGCAACTATTCAAAGCTTCGGCTTGGGGGGGGACTCAGTCAACCGTTTCTCTGTTCTTGGCTGAGATGGACAGCATGTCGCTGCAACACATGTCTTTAGTTTAATTTAAATGCATTCATTTTTAAGGATTCTGTTCTACAGTATTTTTGATTGTATTATTTATTAAAGAGAACCCTTTTTGATTCATACGTCAATGAAAAAGTCTGATGGGCAGGATGAAAAGTAAACAAGCAATGACTGACATGGATGATCAGACGACTGGTGTTGAACTTGACCAGGAGCTAATGCATTGATTTTCTTGACGTTCATCTTCCCCAAACTCCTGACAAATATCCACACCCAAAAAGAGAGAGCAATACAGAATTGGACATTTCTCTCAGAAACTAATGCTTTGTCTGTGAAATAAGATGAAACATTCAAAATGGTGTCATCCATTGAAAAGATCATGATTCTACCTCCCGGGCTCTGGAAATACTTTCCTCGACAGTCCAGCAACTTATGATCGATGTTGGGCAACAAAAGGAGAAAATGTTAAGTCTGGAAGAGGAAGTCTGTAAACTAAGATCGGAAAACAAAACCTTGAAGGAATTGGTGGCAGATTGTCAAAGATACAGCCGCAGATGGTCCCTTAACTGAGTGAAAGAGGAGAAAGTGGAAGATATCAAGAATGTGATAATCGACATTCTCAGCAAAGTGGCTCCGCTGATATGCAACAAGATGGGCAAACTTGTCGACATTGTACACTGTCTTGGGCAGCGGAGAAACGATGGTTCTCAGCGCTCTACAATTGTGCTCTTTTCTATGCGCCATTACTGAGACATTGTTTGGAGAGAAGCCAGAGGTTTGAAATTTCTTCAGGACAATGGGCTCTGGATCACTGAGGATCTGTCACCCGAAGACAGAGCTGCAAGGGAAAGCGTGGGCCTTTGATTAAAAAAGCCAGAGAAGAAGGTACGAAAGCTGCTTTCAAGGGAGGCTCTGCAATCATAAACCGAAAGAAAATTGATTGTGGAGATTTAAAGTGACCAAAAAATGGAAACCATTCACATTTTATGGACCAGGGTGAAATCCTGACTGAAATAAAACCCTGACTAAAACAAAATCACCTAAATGTTATAGGACAAGGTGATACCCTGCTTAAGTTTAAGAAACTGTTAGGCTAATGTCATAAGTTCTGACTGTGATATCAGACTGGTAGCCTATGACCAACATGCTGTATTTGTATGGGTTACAATAATACCAGTTTACTGCTACCTCATTCTCAGGTAGGTTACGTCTCCTCAACTTTAAATCCATTTTTGTTTTTGTATTTTTTCCTCTTTTCTCTTATTTTTGCCTTATGATGTTCAAATCCTTAAAGGTAATTTCACTTGGGCGTAGCGGTCTATTCGATTGCCTTCCAACACGGGGATCTCCGGTTCAAATCCCCATATTATTTCCGGCTTAATCGGGTGTCCCTACAGCCACAATTGGCCGTGTCTGCGGGTGAGAAGCCGGATGTGGGTATGTGTCCTGGTCGCTGCACTAGTGCCTCCTCTGGTCAGTCAGGGCACCTGTTCGGGGGGGGGACTGGGGGGAATAGCTTGATCCTCCCATGCACTACGTTCCCCTGGTGAAACTCCTCACTGTCAGGTGGAAAGAAGTGGCTGGCGACTCCACATGTATCGGAAGAGGCATGTGGTAGTCTGCAGCCCTCCCCGGATAGGCAGAGGGGGTGGATCAGTGACTGGGAAAGCTTGGAAGAGTTGGGTAATTGGCCAAATACAATTGGGGAGAAAAAGGGGGAAAAATCCAAATAAAAAGGTAATTTCACTTAACGGGGTATTCGTGATAACACTAAAAGGAAAGCATGTTCTACAATGTAAACACAACAATGCTGACATTATACTATTTCAAGAGACTCACTCATGTGACTCAGATGTGAAATATTGGAAATCTCAATGAGGAAACATGATTTACTGCAGTCATGGCTCCAACCACTGCAGAAGTAATGATTTTTCTTCACCGATTCAAAGGTGATGTTTTGGAGAGCTCTTCATTAATTGATGGAAGATGTATTTTGATAGTTGTTATGATAGATGACACTACTTTCATCATAGGCAATTTCATCATAGCCCCAACTCTTACAACCCAAACAACGTTGATCTTGGGCTGATCACAAATAAAGTTAAAGACCATCAAACCAAATATCAAGGCTTGTACACCCTCTTATGAAGTACTTTTAACATATCCCCAGATGACATAGTTGACCGCTACCCTGCAAGGCTTCCATATGGAATGTTACATGCCATCATCTCATCGCTTTGTACAGAACTCTGTCCAACTTTACATAGTATAACAAGAATCACACTTTGAAGCTTGATGACCATTTCAATATTAGTAGAAGTACTTGGGAATATTTTAAATTTAAGGTAAGATGCTTAGCTCTTCAATGCAGTAAGGAGTTGAAGAGCATTAGAAACCATTATGAAGCTGAAGTAATGGCTAGACTAAATATACGAATAAATTTGGAGGTGGATCAAATGTTAATGGATCTTGCTAAGAGGGCCTTTGTCCGATCTAGGGCTAAATGGATCGAAGAGGGTGAAAGAAATACTAGTTATTTTTTTGCACTTGAGAAAAGGAACACTAAAAGAAACTCATTATTCTCTCTCAGTATTAATGACGCTACAAGCACTAACCAAAAAGAAATACCAGATTTTGTATCAACATTTTATGAAAACCTATATAAATTAAATTCAACACAGAAGTGTGAAAAATTTATGGAGCATATCTAGAGTGTTGTACCTTCTATCAGTGATGGATTCAAAACTATGTGATGCAGATCTCACAATTCAAGAAATAGATGAAGCCCTGTATTCAGTGATAAAAGGTAAAGCACTGGGAGTAGATGGTATATCCATAAATGTTATCTACACTTCTGAACATGAACCATTATTTTTTTATGTTCAAAGATTGTATTGATGATTGAAATAAAGTATTGCCAAAACCAGAAAAAAGATACATTACTTATTGAAAATTGACATCCTATATCACTGAACAATTGAATATAATATCTGTGCTTCAAGACTGAAGAAAGGGTTGGATCAAATTATCAGTGAAACACAAACTGGGTTCATGAAAAACCGTCACATAAGTTGTAACATCAGACTTGTGTTGGATCTTTTGGATTACGCAGTCAGTGGAGAGCAATAGTTTTATCCTTTTCATACACTTTTTTAAAGCATTTGATACTTTTGAGCATGCTTTTCTAATACAGTCACTGTAAATATGTGGTTTTGGAGATAATTTAGTTAATGATATCAATAGCTCTGTGATACTGGGTCAGCAGACGTCCAGCAATTCAACAAAAACAGGAGTTTGGTAGGGCTGTCCTGCCTCTCCATTTTTGTTCCTCATAGTTGTCGAATTATTGTCTCTGAACATTGTTAATTAAATTAATTTCAAAGGTATTACCATCCTTTGATAGAGATCTCTCAACTGGCAGACAATGCCACAATTTTTTTAAGAGATGAGTCAAGTGATACATGCAGTTAATTCTATAAAAAGATTCTCTGAAGCATCATCAGGTCTATGATTGAATGTATCTAAATGCGAACTGCTCCCATGATTGGAAAAAATACTGGTAAAAGATGCTGTAAAATACATGGGTGTACACATCACCAAGAATCCAGTCACCAGACATAACTTGAATTTTCAGCTAAGACTAAAAACAAAAACCCTCTTTAATAATTGGTTACAAAGACACCTGTCAATATTTGGAAGCATTTCACTCACAAAAGCTAACGGTCTTCCTCAATTTGTGTACCCATTGCACTCACTATTTATCCATGACATGACTTATAATGAAGTGAATAAGATATTCTTCAACTTTATTTAGGGGGGGGGGGGAGACCCAGAAACTTAAAAGTCTGTTCTTTCTAATAAGAGGAAAGGAGAGGGTCTTGAAATGTTAAACCTTAGGGATGTCATCAACACTTTCAAAGTTAATTTTCTAATGAAATGTATGGGTTGTCCCAACTCTGGAATTGTATCCCCACCCAAATATTCAGCAAACTTAGTGGTCTTAATGCCCTATTATTGTGGAATTATTCTCCAACAAATGTACACATAAAATTATCAGTGTTCTATTAACAGGCCTTATTATCTAGGAAGCTATGCTACAACCACAACTTCTCCCCTCACAAAGCCTGCCTCTGGAATAATGGCGACACATCAATCGGAGGCAAATCACTTTTTCTCCCTTTATGGCATCAAAGAGGTATTAACAATTTGTCTTATATGTTTAATGAATCCGGTAACTTACTTTACTGTGAACAGTTTATGTCCACTAATGATTGTTCTATCAAGGAATTCTGTTCTGTAACTAAAGCTATACCAATTGATCTGTTGTAATTAATGAAAAACCATTTCTAGGGATGGGTACCGAAACCCGGTATTAAACCGGCACCAGTTAAAGACAGTAGTATTGATAAGCTCCGACGTTAACAGTTCTGCTATTGGTATCGGAGAAATGTAAAAAAAAAAAAGTCATTTTTCGGCTACATAAATTTTATCTTGCACCTTTCATCTCACCAACTGTGTTTCTAATTTGCAATAAAATCAAAATGTTTGTCTATGATACATTTTCGCTATTCCCAATCCAGAAGAGAGATCTCTTACTCGGAGCCTGTCGTATGTGTGAGCTGAGGGGCGGGGCCAGCTCTTTGCCGCTCGCTCTCAGACGCGCGCACACAGACCCACAGAGCCTGTTCTTGGTGACAATGGCAAAGAAAACGGAACATACAAAAGTCTGGTTATACTTCACTAGAGTCGATGCTGACAATGTTCGTTGCCACAACTGCAACAAGTCTTTTGCATATAAGGGGGGAAACGCAAGTAATCTTTCCAAACGTCTCGTGCAGGGGTCGGCAACCTGTAGAACACGGATGTTTTGTTTTTTTCTCCAAATTTGCAGCAGTATAAATTAAAACCTTTATTGTTAGAACTTTTCTGGTCATATTCAGTGGCAGTTATTTACTTTGGTGAAAGACTTGAACAGATTAATGAAATATATTGAGGAAACCTGCTTTTGGCTTCCAACATGTTTCATAATGTAGCAGCAACATTCAGTAGACCACTGAATTAGAATCAAAATAAAACCTGTACATGAAATAGAGCATCAAGTACAACAATTACATTGACATCAACGAAGTTCACATCCTTTTTATTTAAATCCCCTATTTACAAAGATGGCCTCATTCAGTGTATGGAATGGGATGGAAATGGAGAAAGCTACTACCCTTCAGATTCTGTGTGACAAACAAAATTGGAGAGGTCAGTTTCAAAATTTTACATTGAATCTAACCTTCAAATTTGACTGTTTCAAAATGTATGAACGTAGACAATATGTTCTTTCTGTAAACAAAACGAAACTGTTCATTTTTTTTTTTAGAATTGCTCTAAAGCATCATTGTTTTGGAAAGACATAGCATCCCATTTATTTAGTTATTTGAACATGAACAACACATTTTCTCTCAAGGATGTAATAATCTACTACCAGGATGATGGCTGCAGGTACATTGAATATGTCACAAATTTTGTAAGACTACTGGAAGAGTACTGGTGAAATTTCAAATCTATAAACAGAAATTCGCTAATTCCATCCCAAATATTCACCACTTTGTTTGTGAAATTGATGTTTTTGAATTCTGTCAATAATATTATAATGACCACGGATGTGTAGACTCGCTGGTCCTTGGCTAACGGGTCGGACCCTTTCATCGACATGGTTAACGTAGTTGCCTGTGGAGCGGGTACCCAGGTTTGCGTCCTGGCTGCGGTGGATCCCAGCTGCCCCCTGAATTCGCTACAATATGAAAAACTGAAAATGTAGCGTTATACTTAATCACCTATATTAATTTATGAACGGAAACCTTTGGGTACTGAGCTGGATTTTTTGGATTGTTGGACTGCTGTATGCACGTTTCCCTGTATCATGTATTTTCTTTTCAATTTCTTAGTAATTTTCAGTTTAAAGAAAAATCTTCCAAAAATGGATGTCCGCCTAAAACAAGTGCTCCATGTTTGTGTGCTGATTTGCGGCGATAAAACAGAAGAAAATGAAAAGAAAATGGGTGAATTTTTTTTCCTCGCTGTGTGCGTGTGTGTGTGTGTGTGTGTGTGTGTGTGTGTGTTTTTTCTATACGTCACATTTTCACATTTTGCACTGCATTATCTTATAAGGAATTTGTGTTTTGAAAGGCGCTATACAATTAAATATCACTATTGTGTTTCTGTTACTGATTCCACACCTTTGGTACAGAATGTCTTGTATAGTTTACAGATACAGTATATACATGTTGCATATACTTTGATATTGTTTCAGTGTTATATTCAGACAGACTTTTTGTAAACTTTGTTGCAAACATTATTTGGAAAGGTACCGATTAACATTAGTAAGATAAAAAAGAACTTGTGTGACGGTCAAAAAAGCACCAGTGTAGCAATTTCAGTACAGTGGAAAAATTGTAAAAACAAAACAAAACGATCCACCTATATATATAAAAGTTAATCAAATGCTGATAATGTAAAAAAACAATTAGCTTATTAAAAATAGCTTTTCATTGGCTTTCATTCTGATCATTGGCTATAAGCTCGTCGCCGGCTTCATTGCCAGTCACAACACGTGTCACACTACAGGATTTGGACTCCCCGACAGGTCGACATATTTAGTCTGCTCGATAGCCAATATGGCGAGTCTCGGCTTGCTACTTTGAACAGTTCACGCATAGTGCTAAAGTGCCGACTTGCGAGTACCACGAGCCAACGCCGATTTGCCTTTGATCTGCGACTTTAGTCGGGGAGCTCCAATGGCTGTCGAGGAGTGAAAAGTCAGAGCTAGGATCTTGTGGTGTGAACTAGGCATAAGGCTTATTTACTTGCAGTGAAGTTGGGAGACCATCACATAGCGATGCTATTGCAGGAGGGGACCCGAATGGAATGCAGAAGGGCAGGCCTCAGGAATTTTGTGTTTGGTGGTTAGGGGTTATGCATTTATAGAGTAGTTTTGTTTGTTTTATTTATTTTACTACCCGCCTGTAGTTACAGATTTTATTGCAATTATGTAAGATTAAACAATAGGGCTATTTTGCAAGCACAACTGTAAGTGGTTTACAATGTTTATTTCAGCATGTCAGACCTTTAGGTCACAGTTATAGCAGAGTGAGGCTGAAATTGTGTTGGCCCACAGTTTTTCTTTGCTTGTTTTGTTTGTTTTGATAAATGTTAATAGAATTGGGTTGGTTTCTGGTTTGCCGGTTTGATGTACGAGCTTAAACCGGGTGATTTTATGCAAACCAACTGAACCGGCATTTGGGGCAGCATCCATGAGCTATTTTTAGCCCTTCCCGAGCGGAAGCTTCACAGCAAACGGAAGTCAGACATCGGATGCACTAGACTAAATTAGAAATAAGCAGTTTGTTGTAATTTTCTTCATTTTTTGCGCAATTTTTTGCCGTTTTCACCTATGGCAGCATGTATGCAAGTTGGTGTTGTAAACACAGCCATGCTGTCAAACGTGCTCCGCATGTCTGACTTCCTGTGATGCATCCATAGCGACAGCGATGCTGTGACATCAGTCGGATGCTGCTGGCGCTAAAATCCAACTTGTATTGCATTAGTAATAAGCAATATGACAACGTGATTTAACATAGCTAATGTTTATTAACGGATTTACTGAGCTACTAGTGTCTGACAGGTCATGCACAATTTGTCGAGTCGGCGCCATTAGTGCCGAGCCGACGACACGGATATCAAACTTCAGTAGAAGTGGGTGGGGGGAAGATGTGCACAGTGCGTTTATTTACTTTGTTTGGAGGTTAGGAGAGAGACAAGACATAGCAGAGTTAGCGTCAAAGAAAATGAAAACTGTGCTAGTATAGCAACATTCTGGATACGAAATTGACAAAAGAGGTGAGCCGAAAAACATAGACGAGGTAACGCGTAAACACCACACTTACTTAATGTGGTTGGCAAACCAGTTTAGAGGTGCATTACCGCTACCAACTGGACTGGAGTCACTAGACTCATTCAAGGCTCGTGTTTCACTCGGGAGCGGCTACTGAAGTCAAGTGCGGCACCTACCGGTGAAACTCCGTATACCAGTTCAGTTCGGCGTTACGCCTTTTTGAAAGTTTTCACATCGGCCCAACCCTAGACATTACTTTACCAAGCGAGCCATGAGATGTTACTTCAAAATTATCCACTAGAAAAATCTGCTGCCTTCACTTCTACACTATGAAAAGATCTATTGCTATTTGCATCCATTTCAGAGTATTTCTACCTGTGGTGGTGGGGGAGTTGTATATCTTTTGGTAACAGCGGTAATAGCCCTGTGAAAAACACTGCTTTATTATTGCAGACGGAGAAAACCACAAGCCTGAGTCAGACTGTCTGCCTATGGTTCCACCTTGGCACAGGTAAACACAGATGTACCCTCTGTGACTAACTTTTAAATTACCAGGCCCTGATTTTTCAGCAGGCAAAACAGATATCAGTTCAGCTGTTCTTGTTCAGCTCTAGACACACAGGTGTTCTTTCCTGAGTAACAGGTTGAAGTGATGTACTGGTGTAGTTGTATTTTGTCTACGTTCCACCCACAGATGAGATTAACTATTGCCTCGAGTACCCTTCTCTACCCTCATGGGAGTTGTGCTAAGGGCAGTGCTCTCAGAAGACTCTCGAAAAGACGCACCTGTTCCTCCACCATCACATGACTCTGTTCCAAGAAACCTCAGGCAGAGCTCTCGGGGAAAAATCCCCATCATCACCCTCTTATCAAAATGCTGTTGAAAAGCGTAAGGTCGCCCAAAACTCCTGACTCCCAAGTATCATTTCCAACCCAAAGCTCAAATGCAAATGCCGAGGCATGCAGCACAACAACAGTCTGGGCTCACGGAGTTTCTAGTTTATTTACATGCCCAGCCTGCCCTCATCTAGTCTTGTCCAGACTTGCCTTTGCTTTTAAAAGTCTCTTGCATTTTACTCTGGGTATTGCAAACCAGGGGAGGCCGCAGAGATGGAATAGAAGTACGACAGAATAGCTTTGGTTGTAGTGGTGTGTGTTTGTGTCTGTATGTATGCATGTTTGCATGCCTTTGTCTGTGAGTGTATGCCTTTATGCCTGTTGAAACATGGCTGACATGTCGAGGGACTGTTGCGTACATTACTTCCTGTGTGTGGGTGTTTGCTGATTGCCGTGGTGACCTGTCAACACGCCCCGTGTTGAGTTGCCTCTCTCCTGGACTCTGACCCAGCAGCACATAGCTGGCATTTGTTTAAAAAAGTATGAAGGTATTTCTCTGGTCTTGTGACTGTGCTGGAGGCTTAGAGTGTGGCATTTGAAGTAGGCTACACTTTGTGAATGTGTGCGGGTGTTATTTTGAGGGCAGCCTCAACTTGGAAGTGTAAGCCACACACACCCTGCCTATCACATTGTTGACGTCACAGTAAGCAACCAGCTGGAGCCCAAGGGCCGGTGTGAACCCCAGCTTTATCACGGCAGCATTATCACTATTATGCCCATTTCAACTTCACTTCGCTTTCTCTCACACTTTTCACCTTGCCTCTTTTTGCTTTCATTCTCTCTGTTTGTTTAATTTTGCATGTGTCCTGCCTGCCTATTGGTGCTTCATTTCTGTGCTCCTGTGATGCTTTCACTCCGTATCTTATCACGCTTTCCACATTTTACTTGGTCTCTTGTCCCCGTCCTCCCTGCCTATCCATTATCCAGTAAGCACTCACACCGGCCACAGGAATGAAGAGAACCCTCTGTGATACCATCGTGACATTTGGCGCAGAGCCAGAGGCCCTGTGCCTCTCCCCGCTGATGAATTCATGGTTTCTGCACTGGGAATCTTTTTGCGTTCTCTCCATACTTGCTATAATTACAACTGGTGGTGGTTTGCCTATGCTTTTCTTCAGCGAGTCCCCGGTCAGTGCTAGCTGCACCAGACAGCTCAAAGAGGAAGGCTGCGGAATTGACTTGGTCAAAAAGGGAGATTTAAACAGTTGTACATAAGTGTTCCTACTAGGAAAAGTGTAGCTGGTGATGCACTACACAACTTTTAAAATCTGAGCAGATTATGTAAATACTGGGCATCTCTCACTCACCGACTCTGATTTTTGTAGTTTTATTTATTTTTGTATTGGTGACTGAAAAAATGGGGATCACACAATTAAGAAATACGCAAGACGAGGGATCACACACGACCCAACTTGTCATTTGCAACTGAACTGAACAAACTCACAAGATGCTGGTAAGAAAACAAACATGAGCTGTGTTTCTTTCTTTGTGCAGTTATGATAGGTCTTGCTGTTCACGTTGTGCAGGCACTCCTGTTCTTGTAGTTATAATTTTTTTCTCACTTTCAGTTTTCATGGGCTATAGATGGGATCCATTCAGATTTGTCATTGACCAGCATTACATTGCCTGCACATCTTAACGTTGTGCAGGCACTCCTGTTCTTGCCACAATTCCATTAGCTTGTCTTCTGTTTGTGTACTCCAGTTCACCTGCGGATAGCTCCTTTGTCTGATTGCCATTTTTCTTTTCCTATTACATGTAGTTATAATTTTTTTCTCACTTTCAGTTTTCATGGGCTATAGATGGGATCCATTCAGATTTGTCATTGACCACATTACTCTGTTACATCCAGATTCCAGTCGTAAAAATCAAAACATGTTTAGTGGCTCTGACTTGCCCAAAACTAGATCGGGAGGCAAGAGATTAGAGTTTGTAACCCTTGCACACTTCTCGATTTTCTGTGCCAACCGTCCTCTCTGACTGCCCCAGAATCTGCAGACTGGTGCAGACTCAGTCAGATTGTATCCTGGCTATGATTGGGGTAAGAGTTGTCTAGTGTTAAGTTGGTGGGGTATTGGATTGGATTTGTGTGAAGAGTTGGCAGGGCCCTTTATCTTCCCTGTGCTGTCCATGTTTTTGTCCTTCCCCCTTGGGTCAAGGACTTCGAGCAGAGCAGTTCTCCCCCTCTCCTTACCTCTATCCTTTGGCCTCCACCCAGCCCGAGATGGCAGGCACTCCCCTGCTCCCTGGCTTGCCTCCCATAAGGCAAATTAGCCCTCCAGCTGCTCCAAAGCAGCACAGGCCAGTCAACCCTAGCACAGCTCCAGACAAAACAGCAGCAACAGACCCAGGCACACCCGTAGACCACCAGACTGGGTTGGACTCAGCAATAACATCTGACCCAATGGGAAGGCGAAGATTGATTCAGACGTTCCGCAATTTGTGTGTCGGCTTTATGCTGTGCTGCAGTGTCTGTTGTTTAACGCTTTAGATGACATTTTCAGACATTCAGGGTTTCTTTTTGCCTTGCATGCTGTTTTTTTTTTTTTTTTAATCTAATTTTATATCTTGACACCTCGCGACTGTGCACGCACTGATGCCCCAAGCCACCCATCAGTATTCACCTACATGTTATCTTGACCTAAGCCTATTTTGGTGGGGCTGGGGGTGTTAATGACTCTGCAAGATTTGCTACAGCTCACTGCCTTAGCTTCACCATTTTCAAGTCTCATAGCAGTTAAATCCCTTATATGGTGAAATGGCTTTTAATTGGCTTCCCTTTGCAGCACTTCACTATCCACCCACTCGGTGTACCAGTCCATTGCTGATGGTATGAGATTCACTGCTGGTAACTGTCAAACATACCAGCTGCCCAGTGTCTAATGTGCTGATAAAGTGTGGTTTTGTCAATTCAGATGTAGTCACACTGCAACTAACTTTTGTCTTTCATTTTAAAATGCTATATGCTTTGGGTTTTTGCCGCAGGTTGATGGATCAATTTGAAATGTTAATCATGCTACTTACAAGCAGGGTAACCTGTGCTTTTGCTCCCATTCTCTAACCAGACTTTTAAGCCTTGAGCACCTATTTAGATTCTGTAGTCCTTTATGTTCTGAGATACTGTGGTTCTTCATCACCCAGTACATCCATACCACCGCTCTTTTTCATCTCTCTCTCTCTCTCTCTCTCTCTCTCTCTCTCTCTCTCTCTCTCTCTCTCTCTCTCTCTCTCTCTCTCTCTCTCTCTCTCTCTCTCTCTCTCTCTCTCTCTCTCTCTCTCTCTCTCTCTCTCTCTCTCTCTCTCTCTCTCTCATAAGGCTAGTTAATAATGTAGGATATCGTGAACACACCAACAAGCTATTTTTAAAGTCAAGTGCCTTGAAGTTCAGGGATTTAGTAGAATTTAACACAGCACAAATAATGTTCAAAGCAAGAAACAATCTACTACCGAGTAATATACAAAAAATACTTTCAGATAGAGAAGGGGAATATAATTTGAGAGGGAAATTATGTGTTGTACAACTTGAAGAGCATGGGCGTTTCAATCTGGGGGGTAAAATTGTGGAACAGTTTGAGCATGGAACTCAAACAATGTACAAACATTACACACAGTTCAAGAAGAAGTACAAATGAAGAGATATAGGGATGACAAAGAGTTGTGTTAACTGTTTAAGTTTTACTTATCTCTAAACATTTCTTATTACATTTTTTTTCCATTTTTCTTTCTATGACAGTGGATAGTTGGGTTGTATTTAGCATTGAGATCTATTTATTCTTGGTATATGACATTAGGATGTCTTTTTCTTTTTCTGTTTTTTTCTCTTTCATATGTTTTGATGTTTTTTTTTTCTCTTATTGTTCACAGTAGTTGAGTTTGTATTGTGCAGCACAACTTGCATTGAATTTGACCTATATACAGTACGGTGGGAATTGAGTTTGAAATGTATAGTAGCTGAATTAAGAGTAGGTGAGAAGGGGTTGGAAAAAATAAGTGTATACTTCCGGCTACTCCTTTTCCGACATGTAACAAATAATCTGATGCATACGGAGATTTGTTTGCTGAGTTTGATGCGTGTAGTCGTTGATCACTTCAGATTATTGGCAATGGCTTATCTGTATGTTATATCCTGCTTATTTATTTACAGGTTTGAAATCATCATTCATTCTCGCTCTTGCTCGCTCTTGCTCGCTCTTGCTCGCTCTCTCTCTCTCTCTCTCTCTCTCTCTCTCTCTCTCTCTCTCTCTCTCTCTCTCTCTCTCTCTCTACTGTGGGATATTTCTGGGAGGCCAGCTGACTGGGGCTTCTCTCTCTATCAGCTCTCACGCCCCCCCCCTCTTCACTTTTTGCAGCTTTTCGCCAGGGAACACGTTACAAGGAGCAGGGCACTAAGGGAACTCTCTCTGGGCCAATGCTGAGGCCTCTGCCTCGACTTACTGACCTTTTTCCCTGTTTGGACCGCCTGCATATGCTTGCACACATACAGCTTTTTGCAAGCCTAGCTGTTGTTTCACATGTGTTTGTGCATGAAGCAATATTTCTGTCATGTTCATGCCCACACATCTACAGGAAACACTAGCATGCATGCAAGTTAAAAAAAAAATTTCTCTGACCAAAACGGGAAACTGTATGAACATTTACTACATTAGTCCAAGATAGTACGTAGGTCTCATTTATCATTAAACGTAAGCAAACGTGATTTTCAGCATTATAGCTTCATGCTGTATGGCTAACATGCCACTAGCTGCAGTAATTCTGAAGAGTCTTCTGTCTGTCTCTTAAATGTTGCCAACATTGTGTGGGAAAATGTCCACCATTGACATCACTGGTGGACACAGTAAATGTGAAAAGGACCATACGTCCTTGGTTTGCAGCTATACCTTCGGCGGGCTACATTGAAATAAGCCACATTGTGTAGGAAAATGAGAATAAGTGCTATATACAGCTGTCGTAGCAAATGCCATATAAATAAAGACAGTGTTTCACAATTTTTTTTTAGAATTTTGGCAGTGTTTCAGAGACACATAAAAGACAGCTGTGCATTAGTGCTGTTATCCCAACAGCAATTATTTAGAAAGACACATCACCTGGTATTTAACATTTTTATGAATATCGGCATTGGTCGGTTACTCTAAGGGGGCAAGATGAGCAAAGTTAAACGTATCCCTACATTACATGGAATAAAACTCATCTTGGGAGTTACATTCTTATTTACGAAATTTGTCATGAAACCTAACATCCATCCATCCATTTTCCGAACCGCTTATCCTGCTCTCAGGGTCGCGGGGATGCTGGAGCCTATCCCAGCAGTCACTGGGCAGCAGGCGGGGAGACACCCTGGACAGGCCGCCAGACTGTCACACAGGGCCGACATACATACACACACACACACACACACACACACACACACACACACACACACACACACACACACATTCATACCTAGGGGCAATTTAGTATGGACGATTCACCTGACCTACGTGTCTTTGGACTGTGGAAGGAAACTGGAGCCCCCGGAGGAAACCCACGCAGACATGGGGAGAACATGCAAACTCCACACAGGATGACCCGGGATGACCCCCAAAGTTGGACTACCCTGGGGCTTGAACCCAGGACCTTCTTACTGTGAGGCGACTGCACTAACTACTGCGCCACCGTGCCGCCCTGAAACCTAAGTTTGTTACAAATAAGTGTTGGTACGAAGTGATGTGTGCGTTGGTGTACAAAGAGTGTAATGAGTAATATGATACAAGTCCAGGCAACATATGTTAGTAAGAAAGTCTTGATGCATGCTCAATAATCCAGGTGAGAAAATCAAAGAAGGTTGAATCAGTTCATCTGGACACAACGTTTATTGAGAAAAATGTGTCATTACTCAACTATGTGACATCTTCGGTCTAAACTGACTGCAGGTGTTCAGATGAACTGATTCAACCTTCTTTGGCAAGTAAGAAAGGCTTTGGGAAACAATCTGGCCAATAGAGGAATGGAAAAATAAATGATATGACAAGGCATATTTAATATGTCATACATGTGGTGCCATGTTTCGTATCGCAGGAATTTTACAATGTTGACAAAGCATTGGTTGCAAAAGATCCATTCAATTGCCCTGGTATGATTAGCTAATTCGCTAGCTGGCTCAGAGTTAGCATGGCAGCTACAGGGCTTGTTAGTAGACATTCAGATATCGCCCTGATTCAAACTGCTAGGTTTTACAATGAAATAGCCTTATGTTTTTGCCTTTTAAAAATGGTTAGTATTGGCATCTGATGTGTAAAACGTACGCTAAATTGCCTTCTAGTCAAACATGATTGGTTAGTACTACCCAGAGTAAAATGGAACTCTATCTATCTATCTCTCTATCTATCTATCTATCTATCTATCTATCTATCTATCTATCTATCTATCTATCTATCTATCTATCTATCTATCTATCTATCTATCTATCTATCTATCTATCTATCTATCTATCTGTCTAGCATATATCTATCTATCTATCTATCTATCTATCTATCTATCTATCTATCTATCTATCTATCTATCTATCTATCTATCTATCTATCTATCTATCTATACACTCACCAGCCACTTTATTAGGCACACCTGTCCAACTGCTCATTAACGCAAATTTCTAATCAGCCAATCACATGGCAGCAACTCAATGCATTTAGGCATGTAGACATGGTCAAGACGATCTGCTGCAGTTCAAACCGAGCATCAGAATGGGGAATAAAGGTGATTTAAGTGACTTTGAACGTGACATGGTTGTTGGTGCCAGACGGGCTGGTCTGAGTATTTCAGAAACTGCTGATCTACTGGGATTTTCACGCACAACCATCTCTAGGGTTTACAGAGAATGGTCCGAAAAAGAGAAAATATCCAGTGAGCGGCAGTTCTGTGGACGAAAATGCCTTGTTGATGCCAGAGGTCAGAGGAGAATGGCCAGACTGGTTCGAGCTGATAGAAAGGCAACAGTAACTCAAATAATCACTCATTACAACCGAGGTATGCAGAAGAGCATCTCTGAACGCACAACACGTCGAACCTTGAGGCAGATGGGCTACAGCAGCAGAAGACCACACCGGGTGCCACTCCTGTCAGCTAAGAACAGGAAACTGAGGCTACAATTCGCACAGGCTCACCAAAATTGGACAATAGAAGATTGGAAAAACGTTGCCTGGTCTGATGAGTCTCGATTTCTGCTGCGACATTCGGATGGCAGGGTCAGAATTTGGCGTTAACATGAAAGCATGGATCCATCCTGCCTTGTATCAACGGTTCAGGCTGGTGGTGGTGGTGTAATGGTGTGGGGGATATTTTCTTGGGACACTTTGGGCCCCTTAGTACCAATTGAGCATCGTGTCAACGCCACAGTCTACCTGAGTATTGTTGCTGACCATGTCCATCCCTTTATGACCAGTGTTCCCATCTTCTGATGGCTACTTCCAGCAGGATAACACGCCATGTCATAAAGCTCGAATCATCTCAGACTGATTTCTTGAACATGACAATGAGTTCACTGTACTCAAATGGCCTCCACAGTCACCAGATCTCAATCCAATGGAGCACCTTTGGGATGTGTGGACCGGGAGATTCGCATCATGGATGTACAGCCGACAAATCTGCAGCAACTGCGTGTGCTATCATGTCAATATGGACCAAACTCTCTGAGGAATGTTTCCAGTACCTTGTTGAATCTATGCCACGAAGGATTAAGGCAGTTCTGAAGGCAAAAGGGGGTCCAACCCGGTACTAGCAAGGTGTACCTAATAAAGTGGCCAGTGAGTGTATATATACACACATATGCTAGTATGCTAGCAAGCTAGCATATCTGTATATATATATATATATATATATAGCTAGCTAGCTATCTAGCATATATATATATATACTTGTGTTGTTGCCTCCTGACTAGATCCTTGCTTGTGTTGTATTGGCTTTCAGATGTACGTCACTTTGGATAATTGCGTCTGCTAAATGAAATTATAAATAGTGAAACCCTTAATCATTCAGACATGCAACCCTTTCTACAGGGTATTGTTTACTTTTTAGCTTATCTGAAACTGAACCGAATGTGTAGTGTGCTATACGCATTGATTTGCAGACATGTTAACATTGTCATTTACAGACATTTTAGTCTTGTTGTTTACCCACATGTTGTTAGCAAACATAGTCATCTTAGAAACTGGAGAGAAAGAAGTAATTGCTGCGCCCTTTATGCATGAGTGAATGTGCAAAACAGCCGTAAGGGAGTATTGGTATCTTGAGATTTTACCCCAAGACTAGTACAATTTGATACCAAAAGCCATGAGTAACATCATAGATTAAAACAAAATAGTTTAATTTAATGCATTTTGGTACACAGAAGCCTGTGTTTATTTAATGGTGGGGAAAAACTGTATCCGTATTGGCTGATGCTTGACTATAAACTGCAAATAAGAACATTTCAATCCAAGTAGTCTTCGAGACAGTTTACTTCTTTAAACACTTTTTTTATTTGCTGTTGTTGTTTAGTTTATGTATAACTGACATTTTATTTCAACAACACTGCACATCATCTCTAATATTCAGCCAAGCTAAAATAAGGAGGCAACATAATTAAGACATTGCCCGTTTTATATTAAGAGTGAAGCATTGGCTTCTGTCCTTATTTACCAAACATAGACATGACTATATTTAATTTTAGGGCTCTTGTATAGACTGCCTGTTGTATTTCCTGTGTGGTTAGACATGTAATCTTTTGGAACAGAATTGGTCTCTGTCTTTGTTTGGTCTATGCATCTTCCATGTGTGCAAATTGTTCTTCCATGTGTGCAAAGTGTACCTACTGAACCAGTTTGCAAATTTCAGTCATTTGCATGACTTCCTGACAGTAGAGGGGAGGCAGGCTGGCCTTCTCTTACCACAGTGTACCAGCTGCTCTGATGACAAGCTTACACAGAGCTGTGGCTTGGCCTCACTAGACTTCTGTAGCTTCCTCCACCAGCTTTACTCTGTGCGCTTATGCAGTGCAGGAAAAGGTGCACATGTGCAGTGCAGGAAAATGTGCAGTGCGGGGTGAATTGTAATCAACACTTTTAAATTTACCATTATTTATCACTCATCTGTCCCATCTTCCTAGTGGTGAATGGGAAAGCTAGTCCAAGGAAAAGGGCATTATGTTGGAGTTCAAATTCGTCCAGGGGAATAGAGGGCCACTTGGGCAGATATCATAACAGCTGAGTCCAGTGCTGACGGTGTGTAAATTATGCTAATGCTTCTTAACCACCACTCACACCTCACGCTTAGCGCTTCAGCACATGTATGTAAATGCCTCCTTTAAGATGGTGTTTGTTCTGTCTTTCATCGGTTGTCTCTTTTAGCCTTGCTATTTACTGAATTGAGAACTAGACCGTATTAAAAGGAAGATTCTGCTTCTGGGCAGCTAGCCACAATCCAGTTGCTTTCTATCTAAGCACAAGCTGTCATTGTGGCGGTGTCCTTGGCTTGTCTTTTGGCTTATTTGTCCTCAAGTATTTCCAACATGTCTTTTGTCTCTCTTGTAACTCTTCTAAGTTTGTTGAACCTCTATGTCTCATCTCCTGTTCCCCAGCAGTGGCACTACAAGTGAATGGCACCTGTTAACAGCACTTACTCATTCCCCATCTCCACCCTCTACATTTCTGTAGGATTAGAAGCTGATGACAACAAACCTTAGAAGCGGCTTCCCCTTTTCTGTCCTCACCCTGCTCATCTTTCTTGTCCAAGTGTTAACAGTCAGTGTGTAACGTTGCCACGTTGTGCTCGGTGCATCTCAAAGGTGGTAATTAAAGGCGTCAGAGGATCTAGCCCCTCCAAAGAGCCAGCGCCGCTTTGATGAGTGGCCTTGTGGCTGGCACCAAGCATAAAACACAGTGAGGGGAAGGGAATGAGAGGGAAAGAGCAAGTGAAGGAGAGAAACCTAAAGGGGAGTGGGTTGATGCTTTTTTGACTTGAGCTCTGAGGTTGACACTCAGTGAGAGAATAAGTGGTGGTCTATGGAGGATTTATTTGGCCGCAATTAAATGTCAAAGTCCAAAGAGAGAAATAAAAGATTAAATAGATTTTACTCTGCTACTAGGAATAATCAGGTCATAATTAAATGTTAAAAAGGAAATTGAAGGCATCTGGGTAGCGTAGTGGTCAATTCCGTTGCCTACCAACATCCTGGTTCGAATCCCCGTGTTGCCTCCGGTTTGGGCGGGAGTCCCCACAGACACAATTGTCCGTGTCTGCGGGTGGTGAAGCCGGATGTGGGTATGTTTCTTGGTTGCTGCACTAGCACCTCCTCTGGTCAGTTGGGGTGTCTATTTGGGGGAAGAGGGGGAACTGGAGAAATAGCATGATCCTTCCACGTGCTACATCTCCCTGGCAAAACTCCTCACTGTCAGGTGAAAATAAATGGCTGATGACTCCATATGTATTTGAGGAGGCATGTGGTAGTCTGCAGCCCTCCCCGGATTGGCAGAGGGGGTGGAGCAGCGACCAGGACGGCTCGGAAAATGGGGTAATTGGCCAAGTACAATTGGGGAGAAAAAAAGGGGGGGGGTTGGAAAATAAAATGTAAAATGATGATTTGAAACTGGGCAGCATGGCTGAGGAGGTAGAGCAGGTTGTCTAGTAATCAAAAGGTTGCTGGTTCGATCCCTGGCTCCTCCAAAGAGCATGTCAAAGTGTCCTTGAACAAGACACTGAACCCGTAACTGCTGCTGATGAGCAGGTTGGTGCCTTGCATGGCAGCCTCCACCGTCAGTGTGTGAATGGGCGTAGGTGAGGCATACACTGTAAAGCGCTTTGAGTGGTTGGTACACTATACAAGTGCTGTATAAATGCAGTCCATTTACCATTTCGAGTGAAACTGAAGAGTAAAATTTAAAATGCAAAAGCTTAAATGAAAATGCTCAAACTGAAAGTTTGATGAAATTGAAAATGGTAAAGGGGAAATGCAAAGAAAATTAATTGTTTCTTTCCAGTTAAGTTTTCAGTTTTACGCATTTCCATTTAAGCTTTACCATTCCCATTTTGAGTGTCATATTTTTCCCTTTTTTTCTTATTTCCACTTGCCTTTTTCAATTTCATCTTTTACAATTTAAGCATTTGAGATTGAGCATTTCCATTTAAGCTTTTGCATTTTAAATTTCATTTTTTTCAGTGCCACTTTATATTTTCAAATGATCATTTTACATCTTAAGTTTTCTTTTTAAAATGTAATTATGGCCTGGTTATTCCCAGTAGTGAAATAAAATAATAATCTACTTAATTTGCTCTCTTTTAATTCTCTAGTTGGGCTTTTATTTTCAATTGTGACCAGGTAAATCCTCCATAGTGGTAGGTGGTGGAAGGGTGTATTAAGGTAAGGGGATAGATTATGATTTGAATAATGGCCTTGGGTCAATTCCAAAACAAAGTTAGATGTCACTGCCAGGAAACAAGGGGAGAGGATGGAGAGACAACATATAACGGGCTGTAGTTTTTTGTGTTGGCTGAGGCTGACCAATCATGTCCACTAGAAACACAAGTTTTTTTCTTTTCTTTTTTTTTCTTTTCTTTTTTTTTTTTTTTTTTTTGCTGGTGGGAGGAAACCAGAGCACCTGGAGGAAACCCACACAGACACGGGGAGAACATGCAAACTCCACACAGAAAGGACCTGGAACGGGCTGGGGTTCGAACCCAGGACCTTGTTTCCGTGAGGCAGCAGCGCTAACTGCTGGGCCACCGTGCTGCCTTTTTTTTTTTTTTTACGTCAAATCATAAATGAAGGGGACAACAGTCCCAGGAAAACTGTGGTGGAGTGAGCAATTGTGAGGGAAACACACTCGTGCAAGTCTTTCAGTCTCAAGGAGGTGAAAGTGGAGAGCGTGGGACTTTAAAATGCCGGGTCTGTTTGAAGCCTTGCCCGCCCTTTAATCCCCACCTTGTGACTACTGCCTGTGACACAGTGTTAAAGTCCAAACCTTTTCTCCCTGCCTCCCTCCAACTACTGTGTGTGTGTGTTAGCAGAGTGACAGCCAATCCTCGTCATCCGCCTCTCATCTCCTCCTCCCCTCTCTCCTCCTCTCCTACCGTGACGCCCGCCCTCCCTCCCATGTTGCTTTGAGACAGATCCAGCCAGTTTGTGGCGGCTGGGTTTAGACTGTTGAGGTCTTGGCACAGGATGGCTCACTGCTCACTGGCTAGTTATAGACCAGACATTACAGGACCTGTGCGGCACCCTTTCTGAGGTGTGTGTGTGTGTGTGTGTGTGTGTGTGTGTGTGTGTGTGTGTGTGTGTGTGTGTGTGTGTGTGTGTGTGTGTGTGTGTTGGGTCTGTGCAGTGCTGTCTCTCTCACTTGTTTCCATTTTGGTGACAAGGGGCGCATTGATGGGATGATGTAACCCAGATGGTTCGTCAATGCAGGACAGACTTGGTACAGACTTGATCGAAACAATTCTTATGGTGGCATTGTATTTTCTTTTCTTTTTTTCCCCCCATTAATGAATATAGCATTTCTATCAGTCAGTCTTTGGTAGCTTGTCATTTCCTCCGGCCTATACCCCAGGCAGGTGCATTTTCAAAGAATACAGTTGAGCTAAAGGGTATGTACGTATACACATTTGTCTGGGAGCTGTTTTTGGTGTCTCTAAACTATGGAGAGATCTGAGTGTATGTCATTTTATTTTCACTTTTGTCAAGGAGTTTGGTTGCCTACTGTTCCTTTTAAGGAGTTCTGCCATAATAATAATAATAATTATCGTCATCATCATCATCATCATCAGTGTATCTTTATGAATGGGGTAAATCTTATTGAGGAATGCAACTGTTGTTTCCTCAGTTTCTTTACTCTGCCTTCCTCTCTCTCTATGCAGTGTTTCTGTGTTGATTTGGGCCGTACCTATATGGCGTATGTGAGTGTCAGCGGAGAATTCTGCCAGGCTCAGCACCTCGCCTTCGTGGACAAGTGAATTGGCCGCCCCCTGAGGGACTACGCTACCCAGAAACCCCCCTGATTGCCAGCACACTGGGAACCCCTGACATTTCCAAAGGCCCTCTGGGATACTGCGTAGTCCTTGGCCAGACTGCCCTGCTCTGTCCCAGCCAATAAAGAGAAATCTTTTCTTACCGCTTTCTCCTCGAAGAGCCAATCACAAACAGCTCTCCTGAATGGGGTAAACTGATTGGATGACTCCTGGATAGTCAACCCATCTTTATTTTTTGGTTTTGTATGATTTCATTTTTTACATCCCGGAGTACTGTGGACTAGTTCATCCTTTTTGTTACTCCTCTTTGTACATCATCCTGTAGTTTTGCACCTGTTGGTTGTCCGCCTCACCCATTCTTCTCCACGTGTTGTCATTTTTATTTATTTTACCTTATTTTTTTTAAGAATACAAAAACCAACTAGAAGTCCTTGCTGACATCTGAGCCAAAAGTCGCCTTCGTTTTGTAAAAGAGTATTGTATTGTAATTGTTTTTTAAGCCGTCTCGCCAACATGAACCGCCCCGCTGCAGTCGAGATTGCCTACGAGTGCATGAGGTTCCTCATCACCCACAACCCCACCAATGCCACCCTCAACAAGTTCACTGAGGTATGCCCCTGTGTGTTTTTGTCTGTGTGTTTTTTGTTTTTGTTTTTCTTTCCCCAAGTGTGTTGAAATGATCTCTCTACATCCATAATCTTCTTTTGATGTCTGGCAGGAGCTGAAGAAGTTTGAAGTGAACACACTGGTTAGAGTTTGTGAGGCCACTTATGACAAGGCTCCAGTGGAGAAGGAGGGGATCCAAGTCTTGGTAAGAATAAACACACACACACAAATGCCAGACATTGGGGCAGCCAGGTACCTTAAAGTTCTATTCTGTTGCCTACCAACACGGGGATTGAATCCCCGTGTTACCTCTGGCTTGGTCAGATGTCCCTACAGACACAATTGGCCGTGTCTGCGGGTGGGAAACCGGATGTGGGTATGTGTCCTGGTTGCTGCACTAGCGCCTCCTCTGGTCGGTCGGGGAGGGGAAACTGGGGGGGAATAGTGTGATCCTCCCACGCCCTACGTCCCCCTGGTGAAACTCCTCACTGTCAGGTGAAAAGAAGCGGCTGGCGACTCCACATGTATCAGAGGAGACGTGGTGGTCTACAGCCCTCCCTGGATCGGCAGAGGGGGTGGAGCAGTGACCGGGACAGCTCAGAAAAGTGAGGTAATTGGCCAAGTACAATTGGGGAGAAAAAAAAGGGGGGGACCCAAATGCCAGACATTGGCTTGGATGTACAGTTACCTATGCAAAGGTTCGTATTGGGTGTTATGTTTTTGTTTATCCCGAACCATCAGAAACCCCAAGAGCCTGTTGAATTTGCATGAAATCAGGATCAAAATGAAACATAAGCTTATCTGTGAGCACCTAGCATACAATTCTAGGATAAAATACATGGAAAATTAAATGCTGTGGAATTTTTTTTTTTTTTTTTTTGGTGATTTTAATGTGTGGAAAATAACAGTATTTTTACAAACTAGGAGTGAACCAAGCTAATTTCCCCTTATTTACAGTGCACATTGACCAAGTGACCACGTGTGTGCAAATTTACATGGCCAATTAATCTGATTCTGACACACACAAAAAAAACCCTATTCCACCAGGATCATTTTAAATACACTTGTGAGCAGGAAGGTCAACCAACTTTTTTTGGCCTGTCAACTGGGATGTTACCTTGAAATTTAGAACTCACCAGTCAAAATCTGTCTCTTCCCTGCCAAGTGGATCCTTTGATGCAAAGCTCATGCACAGGGTTTTTGCACATGTTTGCTCTGTCCTCAAGTGTCCATTCCCTACTGTGTTAAAGGAATGCCAGGCCAGATATATAAAACCTCACAGGGCTCCACCCTGCCTCACTCAGCATCTTAACTTTCTCACTCTTCATTTGTCTCTTTCCCCATCTTACCACCTCTCTCTGAATTTTCCACACAGTCAGTTGCTCTCGCTGTCTTCATCAAAACATTACAGTCAAGTTTGTCCCCTGTGGAGTTTTGCTTTTTGTACTGTCCGTTGAAATAAAGCCAGTCCCCATCCTTGTTAGTGTCTCAAAAACCTGAATGCCACACTAGTCCATAAAATTTGATTGTAGCAACTGAAGTCATTTTTTTAAAATTCAGAATCGTTGATTAAAATTGTTTTTATTGGGAATTGAAAGAAGAGAGAATGTAGTTGGAATCTGTGTTGAATCACCGCAGAGACATTAGGTCAGTAGGGGATGAGAGGCTCAGACAGATAGAGGATCAGGCTTACTGCCAACACAAGCACTCTGTGCTCGAGGATCAGCCCATATTAGACACCGATTGTGCCTCTCATGCTTTGTGTCCTCTCCCCATAGGACTGGCCCTTCGATGATGGCGCCCCACCTCCCACCCAGATTGTGGATGATTGGCTCAACTTGCTGAAGACCAAGTTTCGTGAGGAACCTGGCTGCTGCGTTGCCGTGCACTGTGTGGCGGGGTTAGGCCGGTGAGTGGTATACTGCAGGCCTTGGTTACATGCTGGGCTGCTAGCTGGTCATGGGGTTGACTTTTGTGTTGGTTTTAGCCACTGATAGTGTTCCTTAGCTTCTTAGCTTGTTAGCAGGGTAGCAGCACAAGCATGTTAGATTATTAGCCTTTAAAAGGACTATTGAACTTTAAAACTAAATCACTTTCTCTCTTTTTTTACCACCCAGCATTCATTTTATTTGTATTTGGTACCTTTTGTACCTTCTCACTAACCAGACCATGAGCCACTTAGTATTGTCTTAATGGTCTTATGTGGTTCTGGCTGTAACCCCCATGGATTTTTTTTGCTGTCCATTTGAACTCACCTGATCCTCTTGTTACTTGGCCTGCTAGTATTAGCCATATAACATGGTGCTGTTGTTTGTTGGGGGGTTGTGTTTTGCTTTGGATCAGAGTCATCATTTCATTGGCCTCTCGTACCCCCCTAAACGTATACCTCAGCCTTATCCTGCTAGGGTCACACAGAACACTGATCCGTTAAATGTTCCAGGTGTCTTATATAAAGTCTCTTCCTCCCTTATAATCCCTTACCACCCTCCTAGTTGATTTCTGTCTCTCTTAGTATTGATCAGACAGCTCAGGTAATCTTTGCCTGGAGTGTTAAATGACGGCACACCCTCTGTGTCTTGTGTATGTCATCTTTATTAAGGACTGGTGATTCATCCCAGGTCTCAAGTGTTGTCCTGTCCTCTGCTGCAGAGCTCTGTATATTGAAAATGATCTTGTTTACTCCTCTTTCCAATTCTAAAGACACAAAAGAACGCACTCCTCCTCTCTGTCACTCTAGATAAAGGACATTTTAAGTGTGTGTGTGTGTGTGTTGTCCCCTTGTCATGAGGTTGCACATTCTGCTCCTCACACTTGAACCAATGGGAATTACAAATGAGTTTTGTTCATTAGCAGCACAAAGTGAGAGGAAAACATGGAAAAAAGCAGAAGCGCATGACACAGACAAGCTTGTGGGAAAACGTGTTCTCTGACCGCAAATGCACAATGAGCCAATCATTTCTGTGAGGCTTCCAGCGCTCAGCCATGCCATGGCATTCCAGAGGCTGTATGATTACCAGTCTTTACTGCTGTTATCTGGGCCCTCGGCCCTACCATGGTCTAGTCCCCCCATACCAGTCGGCATTCTCCCAAGGCTCCCAGTGTGGGAGGCTGCTGCCTGTTATTGTTTCTGGTGGTTGCTGTTTGTTCTTTTCACACTCCTCTCATCCCCCCCTCTTAAAATCTGTTTTGTTCTCATTTTTGCTATCCTTCCTTTCTCACGCTTTGTCCCTCTTTTTTTTTTGGAGACAAAACATAACACAAGGAAAAAAATTCTTTTAGCTTTGAGATTTGACCTGCCAATTTGTGGAGAATTGTTTTTTTCTCCCGCTTTCTTTCTCTTCTGGTGAGAAAGTTGTCTTACTGTAACTTATCGCGGGTGTGTGTATGTGTGCGTTAAAAGAAAATGAGAGGAGAGACCAAGAGTGTGAGCGTGATGCCCCAGCAGGGCAGCAGTGAACCTGTGCTCCCCTGTTGATTTCCCAGGCCCATTTCCCAAGTTCCACCCCCTTCACCCCTTATAACTATGGAACCATGTGAGCCTTGGCATTTAGCTCTCTTATCCCTTCTCCCACTCTTTTTTTTCCTTCTTTTTCACCCTCCCCTACAACTCTGAATTCCTCTGCTTGATCTTCTTCTCTTGGATGTCTTTTCTTCTTTCAGAGCTCCGGTCTTGGTGGCCTTAGCCCTCATTGAGTGTGGGATGAAATATGAGGATGCAGTGCAGTTCATAAGGCAGTAAGTACCTTCACTTTCTTAGGCTTTATGACCCTGGTAAAAAAAAACAAAAAAAAAACAAACAAAAACCTTTAATCTACATCTGCAATGGTTACCGCTTCCGCGGTGTAAACCAGGTAATTGAGTGCCATGCAGTGCTTAGAATATGCAGGTTCTCCCTCCAACCACTCACTACAGCAGATGAGTTAACTGATTAATGCACATTCAGCCAAAGGACCCAGCAGTCAGTGAAATCACCTGCTGCAATGATTTAGTAAGAGGTAAAATCTGCTTACAATGGACCTTTTCTAAAACAAAAAGAAGAAAGAACAAAAGGCCGACATACTTCCACTTCATCTTAGTAGAGTGTAGGTATTGTCGACTGCATGACTATGAAAAAAAAAAAACTGATTTAACCGAGGGTCACAAAATGCTAGCAAAACTGAAATATGCCGTTTGGCTTGGTTAGCCAGTTAGTGTTTTTTGACCCACAGTCAGATCACTTTTTATAGTGCAGATGCCTGGCAACAGAAATATAAAGACGTGTCGGTGACACCACCAGATGCTGATACACAAGTGATCACAGACAGAAAAGTTGCTTAACATGGCTGGTGATGGGAAGAACCGATCTTTACGTACGTTTGCCATGCCATAAGAAAGCTCTGGTAGCTCTCCAATGTCAGGAGCTAACATTTGTGTGCATATCTGGATGAAGATGAAAGAAAATGGGGAAACGCCAGCAGTCATGGCACCCCATCCAAATATATATATATTTAATATGAGGTGGTGAGTTTGTCACTTAATGCTCATGCTAATTTTGTCAACTTTTATTTTCTGGGCAACACATTTGTGAAGCAATAAGAAATCGAAGTCTTTGAAGATCTAGAAGGTACAAAGTACAGTCTTGTTGGATCTCAAGCATATAATAAGCCTTACCTCACAAGTACATATGTGGTCTGTGTAATCGGGTTTGAGCTTTGAGACTTGGCTGTAGTTTGTGTCTATAATTCATTGATGCTGTTTATGCCCTCCATTGCCTTATTTGGGGCCCATCAGTTTATGTTATTTCCTCTTGTCTCCTTCTGTAGGAAAAGACGTGGAGCCTTCAACTCCAAACAGCTTCTTTACCTCGAGAAATACAGACCCAAAATGCGTCTGCGGTTCAAGGATGCCAACGGCCACAACTGCTGTGTGCAGTAGGCTGTCTGTCAGTGTGTCACTCAATGTGCATATAGAGGGGAAACTATTCCAACAAGGGGAGATAAAAATGAAGAGAAAGCTATCAGTAATTTTTGTGATGATTTGTTAACACACTGTGTCATGGCTAATTGATCACAGAGAAGCGAGCGAGTGATCGAATGATTGAATCCAGATCAAGGGATCCACCAGCCGAACCAATGAATGAGAAAGGTCAAAGCACACAGATAGGCCCACCTCCCGGTTACTAGTGTTCAACCAAGGGGCCAGAATTTTTCGACTCGAGTCCATCCTGATACACCCCACCCCACCCAGATTTCGCCGTGGGTTAACTTTTCCATTTTGTGTATTTTTATTTTTACACAAGTTCCACAATGATGGGGGGAAAAAACAACCTCATAAATGTTCAATATTGATTTTTATTTCTATTATTGATATTGTGATTGGCCCGGGGTTATGTACCTTTTCTTTTTCTTTTTTTTTTAAAGATATTTTAAACCTTTCAGCACATATGACAGTCCATTTTGATGTTTCTCCAAAAGGTTCAACTAAAAATGCAGTAATGTTCTCTTCCCCTTCACTTGCTTAAAGTCACTTTAAGTTTAGGGGTTCTACTTATTTTTGAATATGTCCGCTATATTTATTCACAAGCTATTAGTGTGGCAGTCTAGAGTTTGGCAGGGGTAAGGACACTTTATCCTTTTTTTTTTTCTCCTAGAGCCATGTTTTTTTTCTTTATTCCACTTACTGTTTTTTGAAATCTTGCGGGAGTGCAATAACGAGTCCACCTCAGAAGAGCCCACCAAACCCTACTGGCCGTCCTATACACACACACACACACACACACACACACACACACACACACACACACACACACACACACACATGCATACACACACATACATGCACACATACACACACACCTTCTTCTCACTTTGTCATAGAGGCAGTTGAACACGGGGAGACACTTGGTGATTCGCACAACAGGTACTTTTTTCCCATTCACTAAGGCTGCTCACTCCTTTTTAACGGGTTTACAACAGGATTTCCCTTCACATCACTCATTAAGACGCATACAGAGCCTAAGATCCAACTGTTAAACCCTTACTCTCAGTCTGAAGGAAAAGAGGTGGAAAAGAAAGAAAATGGTCAGTTTTTTATCATTGTACCCATTTTGAAGACATCCCCAATTCATATTGGTTCTTAAAGATAAATAAATTGAAATACAAAGCATGTGTCACTTTTGTTCCCTACACAGACACTGGCACACGTAGACTGCAACACTAATCTCTACTGAAATTGTGTGCGTGTGTGTGTGTGGTTCTGATATTAATAGTTTTGAGTTGAAATTTAATCATATGAACAGGAAGTCGTTTTTATGGACAGAGTAATTTGTCAATGGTGTCCAAAAACAACAGCAGTACCAGGTGCCCTCTGGTGTTCTCAAGCAGAACTGATCTTTTGATAAAGCCTATCAATAGGTGTTTGCTCCCTGAATCAGATATTTCCGTCACTTCCCTTGTCGTCGGCCTTAATAGAAAACCTTAATCGTGTCCTATTTCCAAATGGACCTTCGGAGCGCCGATAAGAAGGTCAGTGTTTATGTGGGTTACCGGTTTGATACATGAGTCATCATCACCTGAGCGGCAGCAGACGTCATCTGACTCGACTGAGTCATTTTCTACTCACGACTCGTATCGACAGGTGGATGTGCGCCCCCTGCTGGCTCGGGCCCGTCATCACCGGAGAGGCGGCGTGAGACAAGTCGGGACATGTCTTCTGCGGGGTAAAATACAGGATAGGTGGAGACTGGAATTTGGTGAAAGTCATTTGATTGTTCCTTCTATTTTGTAAGGCTTTTTTTTTTTACTCAGTCCATAAGAAAACAAGCCAGTAAAATTGAGTCAATTTTGTGTCTATGCAGTCATGCAGATCAATGAAGACGAATCGATTCCAATAGGCCGACATCCTGGCAGCAGAACAAATGGGGTGTGTCAACATTTGCATCTTTAGCGCTGCCACCGAGTCGGTTAATGAATACACATTGTAGCTGTTGCTGCGCCGTTACCATGGTCCATATCCCAGCTGTGCTCGTCCATTTTGAGATTTACAACCGCAGGTACCTGAAGTCTGGACGAGGCTTTTGTTTAGTTATGCTAAACACAGCTGAGCCCGTGTTCACCGAGGCTGCGCTGAACGGGTCAGGGAGACGTCCGGAGGGGTTTCATTGGCGCAATGGTTGTCACATAAACGTTGTTACCCTACAAGCGCAGCCTAGTTAAGCGGCAAGGTTTTATCTGTTGTAAAATATTGATCTACATTTGGCCCTTAAAACCCCCCAAAACAAACTCAAGGTGAAGTATGCCTGTGGTGCAACTTCCGTTGCAAACAGAATAAGGGATCGTGGTTTGGAAGTGGGGCAAGCATTGATTGCACATTTTCAATGGACTCGCGTACGTTTACATATTGCGGTATTTACCTAAAATCCGGGCCGGACGTTTTAGCGTTGACGTTGTAAAATAGATACTTTGCGTTTCAGCACAGTTAAGGGCAGTTTATCTGAATGATATTTTTAGCTATCCTGCAAATAATTTCGAGCCCTTGCACATGGCTCGCGCATTGACGGTGGTCACGCTGGTGACGTCGGTCCGTTATCGGTTTCACGCGCGGGTTAACATTTGGAGGGCGGAAACTGTTAAGATGACGTCATCCGGGCGAAATGGCTATGAATATGGAGCTCTGGGTTGCACAGTGAGACTGGGCCCTGTCGTGGCATCTAATAAAAGAGAGCAGTGCTTTTGGCCTGCTAGGAGGTAAAATGGGAAGTGGAGAGGAATAGGAAAAACGAGACTTAATGGCAGGAGGGAGAATTGAAAGAAGCGAGAGGAGAGAGAGGAGAAAGGCCTATTGTAAGGAGGGACTTTGTGAACGTGAGGAATGAAAACGGGGACAAAACCCATTTGGTGTGTTGTAGCTGGTGTCCAGCTAGGGGCAGGACGGAGCTGTATATGCAGTTGGAAGCAAGTTAGATTCGTGACAAGGGAGAAACTGGGTTTCAGTTTTACTGGTGGGACAAGGACATTTTGCCAGCAGAACTGTGTTTCCTGAGCCAACTTAGCCAGAGAAGACATTGCCAGACTAATTTAACTTTCACTAGCCCAGGCTGTCTGGCGGGGGCGCAGGTGGGTGCATCTGTCCTCTGTTAAGTTTTAACAATACTTGTGCCAGTAATACACTTTTACGGTTTAAGTTTTACCATGGCTTGATGGGAGCACTTAGATCTCAAAGAGATTGTGTATAGGTGCCAAACAAAAGTCGAAGGCAAATACATTACAAGTCTTTTATGATTTTTTTTCTTACAAGAAAAAAAAAATATCACAAACTTAAACAAGATTTGAGCAGCATTCCTCAGTGATCTCATTGGTAAGCACTGCCATAATCCAAGGGTTCTGTACAATGTCATATAATAGACTGGCCCCAGTCAAAGATCTGATACCCAGAAAACTATTGGTTGTGTTGTTCAGCAAGATGAAGAACAAGCAAGACAATTCAATTCATATAGAAAGGGAGTGGCGCCACAGGATGTTTGCAGACCTGTGCCGTTTTCAAGTGCAGGCCTTATTTTTGGGGGCTAAGGTGTCAACACCAAAAACAAAACTGCCTCTATTTGTTCATATAGCTTTTGTGTATGTGGGTTGGGGGGGGGGGGACTTGTTTCAGCCACTACCATTCGTAAGCTCTCAAGCCAAAAGATTACACGTGGTACCTATAAAACCTTATCAATCTAAAGTCGTTCCCATCAAAATGTCTCTTACACTTTGAGTTGGTACAAACACATGAAATCAAACCTCTGGGATCATAGGATCTCCTCCCTGGTTTCCTGTTAGGTTTATAATTGATTATAGTATTTTGTTGATCACTTTTGAATTAGAATTTAGTCTGGCTACACACACGTACTCTCATAAAATATTTTCTTACATAAAATGCAAATGCAAAAATAGACAATATTAAATAAATTAAATAGAAACTTAAATAATGACATACAATGAACAGAGGAACTTCTAACATCTAACAATATAACAATAAAGATTAAAGAATATATAGATTAATAAAAACTTTTTTGGAAAACTATGGTGTTCAAAGGTGTGCTAATGGTTCAGAAAATATCCCAAAATAAAGTGCTTTAATTTATCATTCTCCTTAAAATCTTTGTTTCCTGGAGGCAAAGTCATTTGTGACGTCATTGTAGGAGATCTCGCGACCAGCTGTATTGTTAATGCTTTAAGTGCCAGTCCACTCAATCTCTCTCGAGCCATGGAAGATCTAAAGTATGTTTTTTTATCAATTTCAGCAGGGGGCCTGTTATGTCTGCACACATCGACAGTGCTGCATTTGATTTGGTGCTGTTCTATTGTGCTGGGATCGATTGGTGATGCCTGCGGGCTCTGGGTTGTTTGATCGGGTCTGCCTTTGATGCTGTGTCAGTCTAAATAAAGAATGCCACGGAGAGTTTGTGTCGAGCGACAGCGCTGTGTCCTGACGTGATTTCTAAATACAATAGGGCCTCGTGGGGGCCCCCTTATGGCGCGCTGGCCCTAAGCGACCGCTTAATTAGTTTATGCCTTGGGCCGGCTCTGATCCCGACCCATCGTCGTATGCTGCCGTCATCGCGTCATCTGCTGTCATCACGACCGTACGCGAGTTCATAGGTCGTCGGAGAGGTGGGTCAAGAAGTGCACGGACGTGTGATGCTAGCGGTCTTGTGCTAGGAAAAGAAAAAAGAAAACAAAGAAAAAGCGATTGTGGACCCGTCCGTGGGTATTACGAAGAGGACAATATGGGCCGTCTATCCTTCAAAGAGAAGTTGAGGTAACGAATGTGTCCATGTCAAGAAAATTAGCCTAATTAGCCTAGCTAGCTAATGTTAGACACGCAAACGTTACAAGAAAAAAAAAATATCACAAACTTAAACAAGATTTGAGCAGCATTCCTCAGTGATCTCATTGGTAAGCACTGCCATAATCCAAGGGTTCTGTACAATGTCATATAATAGACTGGCCCCAGTCAAAGATCTGATACCCAGAAAACTATTGGTTGTGTTGTTCAGCAAGATGAAGAACAAGCAAGACAATTCAATTCATATAGAAAGGGAGTGGCGCCACAGGATGTTTGCAGACCTGTGCCGTTTTCAAGTGCAGGCCTTATTTTTGGGGGCTAAGGTGTCAACACCAAAAACAAAACTGCCTCTATTTGTTCATATAGCTTTTGTGTATGTGGGTTGGGGGGGGGGGACTTGTTTCAGCCACTACCATTCGTAAGCTCTCAAGCCAAAAGATTACACGTGGTACCTATAAAACCTTATCAATCTAAAGTCGTTCCCATCAAAATGTCTCTTACACTTTGAGTTGGTACAAACACATGAAATCAAACCTCTGGGATCATAGGATCTCCTCCCTGGTTTCCTGTTAGGTTTATAATTGATTATAGTATTTTGTTGATCACTTTTGAATTAGAATTTAGTCTGGCTACACACACGTACTCTCATAAAATATTTTCTTACATAAAATGCAAATGCAAAAATAGACAATATTAAATAAATTAAATAGAAACTTAAATAATGACATACAATGAACAGAGGAACTTCTAACATCTAACAATATAACAATAAAGATTAAAGAATATATAGATTAATAAAAACTTTTTTGGAAAACTATGGTGTTCAAAGGTGTGCTAATGGTTCAGAAAATATCCCAAAATAAAGTGCTTTAATTTATCATTCTCCTTAAAATCTTTGTTTCCTGGAGGCAAAGTCATTTGTGACGTCATTGTAGGAGATCTCGCGACCAGCTGTATTGTTAATGCTTTAAGTGCCAGTCCACTCAATCTCTCTCGAGCCATGGAAGATCTAAAGTATGTTTTTTTATCAATTTCAGCAGGGGGCCTGTTATGTCTGCACACATCGACAGTGCTGCATTTGATTTGGTGCTGTTCTATTGTGCTGGGATCGATTGGTGATGCCTGCGGGCTCTGGGTTGTTTGATCGGGTCTGCCTTTGATGCTGTGTCAGTCTAAATAAAGAATGCCACGGAGAGTTTGTGTCGAGCGACAGCGCTGTGTCCTGACGTGATTTCTAAATACAATAGGGCCTCGTGGGGGCCCCCTTATGGCGCGCTGGCCCTAAGCGACCGCTTAATTAGTTTATGCCTTGGGCCGGCTCTGATCCCGACCCATCGTCGTATGCTGCCGTCATCGCGTCATCTGCTGTCATCACGACCGTACGCGAGTTCATAGGTCGTCGGAGAGGTGGGTCAAGAAGTGCACGGACGTGTGATGCTAGCGGTCTTGTGCTAGGAAAAGAAAAAAGAAAACAAAGAAAAAGCGATTGTGGACCCGTCCGTGGGTATTACGAAGAGGACAATATGGGCCGTCTATCCTTCAAAGAGAAGTTGAGGTAACGAATGTGTCCATGTCAAGAAAATTAGCCTAATTAGCCTAGCTAGCTAATGTTAGACACGCAAACGTTAGCTTCACTGTATGTAAACAGAAGGTCTCCAAAATGTTTGCGTTTTGGGAATTGTATAACGTCACTCTGGTAAATGAAGATAGAAAAATATGTTTTAATATCGGGTGGTTTCACAATCACCTAAACTGAAATCAAGAAAACTGTCAATGCAGCTCCTGTTCTTTTCACTGACCACCACCTCATATGGGTTCAGTACAGCGTTAACGTTAATGTTACATACAAACGTCACATAGCCCTAGGCTAGGACAATTGACAGAACCTCCTCTCAAATGCCTCCGCTACTTCTCGCCAACATTTCTCTCTTTTGGGTTTGTCATGGTATTCCCTTGAAGAAAGGTCATAAAGGCAGGGGTTTTGCCTCCACAGCTCAACGAACTTTTCCTCAGTTTCGCTGTTCCATCTCTGATCTCACAGCCACAGCCTTTCTCTTCGCCATCTTTGTCCATCTTGTCTGTGAATGTTCTCATTCATCCAGGTCATGGTTGTCCAAAGGAGTTGAATCAAGTGCAACTGGACTTGGTATATATCCGTGAAGACGCTTCGCCTCTCATCCAAGAGGCTTCATTAGTTCGTGCCTTTCTGACTAGACCAAGCTAGTCTGACTGGCTGGTGATGAGACTCAGAATTTATCCTCTAGGAGTCGTTGTCAGAGCTATTGATATGCGTGGCTCTTTTGTGTACCGATGTTATGGCCGCGCCCGTCGTTATCAGAGCTATTGATTTGCATTTGTTTAGCAGCGACGGTCGTTAGGGGTGTTAGTTTCGACTTCATTATTCAGTGGTCATGAGAGTCGTTGGAGCCGTTAGTGACCGACTGTTGTTCTTGGAGGCTAGGCTTCTTGAGTCTCCTGGGTAGAGATGAAAGGACGGCATTGTAAGTGGGAGATAGGTGGTGTCGCAGACCACCTCCTCTGTTGAGGGATGGTTTTTCCAGTTTGGCATAGATGGCTTCCTTCACCCCTCTTTCAAACCATCTATCTTCTCTGTCCAAAATGGGTACGTTGCTGTCCTCGAAGGAGTGCGTCTCCTCCTTTAGGTGTAGATAGACTGCTGAGTCTTCTCCTGAGGAGTTTGGCCTTCTGTGTTGGGCCATCCGTTTGTGTAGTGGTTGTTTGGTTTCTCCTATGTATAGGTCAGTGCAATCCTCATTGCATTGTACAGCATACACCAGATTGCTTTTTCGGGTGTGTGGTACACGGTCTTTGGGATGAACCAGTCTTTGTCGGAGTGTGTTGCTAGGTTTGAAGTATACCGGGATGCGGTGTTTGTTGAAAATTCTCCTGAGTTTCTCGGAGACCCCAGAAACATACGGGATGACTGTGCTCTTCCTTCTGTTCCTTTTCTCCTCGTCGCTCACCTGGTTGGTATTTTTTGGAACGTGTTGCAGCTTTCACAAAGGTCCAACTGGGGTAGCCGCAGGTTTTTAAAGCTCCCTTCAGGTGTTTGTGTTCTTCCCGTTGGGCCTGAGTGCTTCTGGGCACATTGTCAGCTCTGTGTTGCGGAGTTCTGATGACGCCCAGTTTGTGTTCCAGAGGGTGGTGTGAGTCGAAAAGTAGATATTGGTCTGTGTGTGTAGGATTCCTGTAAACCCCAATATGGAGGCTCCTGTCTTCCCCAATGTGGACGTCACAGTCCAAGAAGGGCAAACTGTTGTGCTTTACGTCTTCCCTTGTGAACTTAATGTTCTTGTCCACTGAGTTGATGTTTGGTAAATGCTTGCACCTCTTGTGTTTGGATTTTGACCCATGTGTCGTCCACATATCTGAACCAGTGGCTCATCTATGCGCGCCAGAAAGCATTCCGTTATCCTATTGGTCAGCGTCAGGGACACGTCTTTGAGCGTCGGTCAGGGGCGTCAAACTAGACGGAAAATGGCAAAAAAAAAATTCCGACATGCTAGGCTTGTCGTGTCGGGGTCATGGGGCGTCTGATGCTGGTCTTGGATTATGTCACACTACAAGAGCATTTGTCGTTCCCGACGTTCATATTCGGTCCCGACACTGAACGATGGTCGGCAGCGATGCAATCGGGTAAAATTCGGCCTGAATTCGTGTAGTTTGAGACGGGCATAAATGCAGAGAATGAATTTCCCCATGGGGCTTAATAAAGTCTTATCTCTTATCATATGTAACAGCTGGCAATGGAAGAAGCTATAATTAAAAGAAATTTGAAGAGACCAGTATTTGAAGAGACTACAATCCGAAGAGACCAAATTAGTGGCTCAAAATCTGGCACCATCTTATGGGTGTATGAAAAGAAGGCATTTACAAGAGTACAAATTGGCATTATGAAATCCTTCACCCTAAATATATCATAATACATTGAACAATGTCACACAACATACTACAAAAATCCACAAATTAATAATCTACACACTATTTTAGGCTATGCTCAACACCCACCATGAATATATGCAAGTGTCCTTACAGTATTCAGGCTTTTGTTGCAGGGTTAAACCCTCAGTCACCTAAGCACCAACCATGTGCCAGCTGTTCAGCTTCCCACCGGAACTGCCAAAGCAAGTTGTTGGTTCTGCTGGGCTACAGCCACATGCAGAGCCCTTCTGGCATCATCATGTCTAGTGTACAAACCACTACAGGGAACAACAAAAACAGGTCAAATAGCAAATGACTAGATTAGCAGTTTATCCCTCCAGTTTATCTATCTATCTGTCTGTCTGTCTGTCTGCCTGCTTGGTCCTCTCCTGTTCATCCTTTACATGCTCCCCCTTGGTAACATCATACGTCATCATTGTCTCTACTTCCACTGTTACACTGATGACGTCCAGCTCTACATCTCCACTAAATCCATCACCACTGCAACTCATTCCAGTTTGACCGCCTCTCTCACTGAAATGAAACCATGGATGCAAGCCAACTTCCTCAAACTAAATTGTGATAAATCTGACATGATTGTCGTCAGTCCCGAGTCCCTTACCAAAGCCACTCACAACTTCTGCCTCATCATCGATAACTCCACTCTGTCTCCCCTCCCAACACTTCCGCATCGTAGGAATCATTTTTGACAGCAACCTCTCCTTTGAACACCACGTCAATAAAATCACCAGAATTGCCTTTTTGCGCCTCTTTCCACGGGCTATCATTCACACGCACGCTTAACATTGTCAAATAAATTCAACCATTTTGTATATACTGTACTGTACATTGTACGTTTACTGGTACGCTCTGTCAT
The DNA here is from genome assembly GCF_029633865.1 of Lampris incognitus. NCBI lineage: Eukaryota > Metazoa > Chordata > Actinopteri > Lampriformes > Lampridae > Lampris > Lampris incognitus. Next base: position 19,416,575 of record NC_079228.1, on the reverse strand, counting down.
GTCCATCTACCTCAGGCATGTATGTAAGTAACCTGCTAACATCTATTTCAGCATCTCTGATATAGTCTCTGCACCACTGCACTTTATCTCCTCTTTATTTCATCTTTATATAGTCAATCCTTGTGTATATAGCTGAAGATTGTTGTGTTGTTATTCTATGTTATGTACAGTGACTGAGCCATCAAACCGGAGTCAAATTCCATGTATGTGCAAACCTACATATTTGGATTCTAAAAAACATAGCCCATCTCTACCCATCAATCTCCTTCTCTGCTGCCAAAACTTTGATCTAAGGACAGGATGTTGTTTTGCTGTCAAGCCCACTGAGGGGAAATTTGTAATTTGTGTTATATTGGGCTATACATACAAAACTGACTTGACTTGACCTTCATCGCATCATGAATTGACTACTACAACAGCATTCTCTACGGCTCATCATCCAAAGTACTAAACAAACTCCAGAACATCCAGAACCCTGCTGCTCGCCTGCTCACCTACTCCTGCTGCCATGACCACATCACCCCTGTCCTCCAGAACCTCCACTGGTTCCCTGTCCCACAACGGATCCAATTCAAAGACCTTCTCCTCACTCACAAAGCCCTCCGTAACCAGGCCCCCTCCTATCTCACTGACGCGCTCCACTACTACATATACTCCTTCCTGCAGCCTTCACTCCTCTGATGCCAACCTCCTGTCTCCACCACACAGGACCAAGCACTGGACCTGGGGCAACAGAGCCTTCTCCATAGCTGCCCCCTTTCTCTGGAACCCCCTCCCCAAACACATCAGAGACTTAACAGATCTGTCCATGTTCACATCATTAATCAAAACTCATCTCTTCAGAATTGCTTTTAATCTATGATTAATGTTGTGTGTTACATGTTTTTGGTGTGTTGCTTTTATGTTCATTTTAACTTATGTAAAGTGTCTGAGTATTTTGAAAAGACTACAAATAAAATAAAATGTGTTATTAACATATCTTTATCTATTTGCCTGTCTGTTAATTTATATATATACTTTCTTAATCCCCATAGGAAAATTCATCCTCTGCATTTAATACACCATAGCAGTGTAACTAGGAGCAGTGGGCAGCTGCAGCATCCGGGGACCATCTCGAGTTCTTCTTTCCATTGCCTTGCTCAGGGGCACAGGCAGGAGTATTAACCCTAACATACATGTCTTTTTGATGGTGGGAGGAAACCAGAGCACCCGGAGGAAACCTACACAGACACAGGGAGAACATGCAAACTCCACACAGAAAGGACCTGGGACGGCCTGGTGTTCGAACCCGGGACCTTGGTGCGGTGAGGCAAACGTGCTAACCACTGGGCCACCATGCTGCTATCCATCTGTCTTATCTGTCCATCTGCTTATTTTTCTGCCTGTTTATCTGTGTATTTTTCAGTCAGTCAGTCTGTCTGTCTGTCTGTCTGTCTATCTATCTATGTATGCATCTATCCGCCCACCTGTCTCTGTCTTTCTGTGCATCATCATCTGAACTGAGTCTAGACAAGACCTGTCACATGTATCTTGGAGGTGATGGTCCGACAAAGTAAACCATTTTACCGATGACCAACAATTTAGCCATTCTTACCTCTTAAGACTTGCTTTCATCTGTGATTTATGTGATTTATGATGTTTGTTTTTCTTCCCCTTTTGTATCTGTCTAAGTGGGAGAGTACTGCTGGCGTCGTGTGTGGCTGCCGCTTCTCCCTCTTGTAGACCCCCTTCCCTCCCACCCTTGTATGTCTGTGTTATGTTTATCTGTTGTCTTGTTTCACCCCGTTTATTGTTAAGTGACTTTGAGTGTTAGAAAAGCACTATATAAGATTAATTTATTATTATTGTTATTATTATTCATATTTCTAAAAGTCCAGCTTCTGGCCATGTCTGAGCTTTTAGTATTAGGCCACATGCTGTGAAGTGGTGGGTGACGTATTCCCCAGTCAGACTCCAGAAGGGCTCCACTATTATGTTGTGCTCAGCTGAGAGCATAGATGCCATTATCTGTACAATCTGATAGAAATTCCCTCTCACTGGCAGACGCTGGCCATGAAAGATCAACTTCCAAAACAGCAACACAAAGTTAAGAGTACCGGGATCACCGGCTATGATCATTTAGTAGAGAGTGCTCAGAAAAGAGACCACGTGCATGTTAGTCATTATGTGTTGTTTATCTAAGTGAGAGCTTTAGCAGTGAGTGAGGCGGACGTTGTAAGGAGCAGAAGGCAGGTAGGATTTTGATAAGTATTCTTCCATGAGTCTTTGGTGTGAATTTATGAACAAAAGCAGCAGCAACAGAGCGAAAACCTGTGGAGGACAAATGGCAGACCAATCAAATCTCATTGTCTACATGAAATGCCAGTGGAGCATCCACTTGGCAGCCAGAATTGCAACTAACATTAGCATTCGTGGGATGGTGATGGGTTTATCTGTGTAAGTACTTTAGCACTTCATTCCCTGCAGCATTTGTTCTAGAGGTATTGGAAGAGAAAATATTCCTAGGAACTTAGAGTGCATATGTAACAGGATAGACCTGTATCAGCCTGATTTTTAGCGATGGTCAACACTGCTATTGTTTGAGCACCTAATGTGTGTCCTGTGGGTGTGGTCTTGACCTGTGGTGTGGAGTGAATTGCATGGTGATGGGTTATGGCCGGGTGTACATTAGCCCATTCACTTGTGCTTGGGTGTGACCGCCAATCTGCAGTCTACTTAACCAGACTAACACCAGCGAATTTGGTTTTCTTGTGTGCAGATATACCAACTTTAATCCTCGTTTTTATATTTTGTAGTTTAATGTGTCTTCAACTGTGCAGGCATACAGAATCTGATTGTTTATAGATTATGTAGGTTAGTTGCTGTATCCTTGTGTGCAGGGTTTCTGGTAGAATTGATGATCGTTTGTAAATTAGAGTGAGTTTGGTTGTGTTCTTCTCTTGTGTGCGGTGTGCAATTCCCTTAGTCTGTTGCTGGTTCCCACTATATCAAACAGCTGGGTTGGCATCTGGAGAGGTGTTGTGGTCCAGAGCAGCAACTGGTTAGCAAAGCTATCAGAGACTACAGCACAAGACTGGTGCAGCAAACGATTGGCCAGGAATCAGCAACCAGCAGCGGCACAGCAGTCCTTGGCGTGACGGTGTTGGCGTCGCCACACTCAAGGAAGAGAAGTTGAGCACACCCAGTCACAGACATCCTACTCCTCCTTATCAAACTGAGTCTTGGCTTCCTCAACCTTTGGCCTCATTTCTACATCTATTTATCCATTTATTTTAGACACCATATGGTCTCTCGTCGTTTGCACATTGCTTTCTACACTGTTTGGCTAACTCTGAACTGGGGCATTACACATATTCCACAAGGTGAAAATATATGTGCAAGGTTTGGGCAGCTATTAGGCAGCTAAAACAGATACCTGAGCAGAGGCTTTCAGATGTACTCCAACGACACAGAAATACTGACTGGTGAATTACTGTGACAGTGAATGAATGTTGAATCAGATGACCTCAAGAATGTAGCACTGACGCCACTGAACAAAACAGGTTCTATATTTCTTCAGCCTACAACTAGCTGACTATACACAGCCCACGTTTTAGTGAGAAAGTGCTCTTAAAAGTATGGCTGTGGTTCAAGTTTCAGCAGCCAGTCCAATTTCTCATTTTTTTTCTGCCAAATTTGTCTGAGTATTTGTTTGGGTTATCCAGAAACTGACTTGAAGTGCGTATTCGGGGATGTTTGGAAACGTGTACCCTTTTGATGAGTTATGTGCTTGGCTGGGTGGACACAGTATTTGACGGCCTATGTTGGTATTCAGTGGGTCTGAGAAGGTGTGCCGAGATATCTTTTCCACGAGTAATAAGGAGAAGCGTTGTACTGTTCTGTTAACTTGCCGCGAAGTGATTTTTAGGGATTTCAAAAGGAGCATTGAGTGCTGCGAAGTGTCATGGATTTGAGGTCTATCAGCACGCTAAAGGATTTTCTTTTGACTATTGAGATTCTTATGAGCCGTTGACCTTTCTTGAATCCACTTCATGAAAGAAAGATAAGTGAGAGATATTTCTGCTGCTAAAAGACTAACCACCTGCACTTCTTGGAAGAGCACACACCGATGTTCATATTGGAAATCCTCTTCTAAACGTTTAGCTGGGCATCAGGAGCCCACCCACAGGTGGTCCTGCAGTGCTGGAACACATCAGTGCTGGTGTTTATATTGACATTTCTTCCAGGGGTGTAGCGGTCTATTCTGTTGCCTACCAACACGGGGATCGCTGGTTTGAGTCCCCTTGTTGCCTCCGGCTTGGTCAGGCGTCCCTACAGACCCAATTGGCCGTGTCTGCGGGTGGGAAGCTCGATGTAGGTGTATCCTGGTCGCTGCGCTAGTTCCTCCTCTGATCGGTCGGGGCGTCTGTTCGGGGGGTGGGGGGGACTGAGGGGGAATAGCATGCTCCTTCCACGCGCTACGTCCTCCTGGCGAAACTCCTCACTGTCAGGTGAAAAGAAGGGGCTGGCGACTCCACATATATCGGAGGAAGCATGTGGTAGTCTGCAGCCCTCCTCGGCTCGGCAGAGGGGGTGGAGCAGCGACCGGGATGGCTCAGAAGAGTGGGGTAGTTGGCCATGTACAACTGGGGAGAAAAAGGGGGGGGAAATTATATTAAGATTTTTTTTGACATTTCTGCCAAATTAAAAATCGACATTTCATTGGTTGAAATGGCTCAACTCGCCATCTACTGGTTTAAATCAGCCCTGAACCCTGACGTAGTCGACCAGTTGGGACTTATCTACGTTATGAAAAAAAAAAAAAAAGTTAATGTCCTGTAATCAGAGGTGGGCAACCCACCTCCTCCAGACCCCGCTGAGTATGAGTCTGTGAAACCGTGCTCATTTTCAAATGCTGATCGAGACTCATCATTCACAGGATGTCTTTATGCATGCTTAATAATCCAGGTAAGGAAACCCCAGAACGTTGAATCAGTTCAGTTGGACACTACGTTTCATCACTCATGTAGGTGACCTCTTCAGTCTCAGCTGACTGCAGGTATCCCCACCCTTATGAAATACAGTGGCATAACGACCCGAAACCAATGATTAGTTTCATATGCAAATTACCGTGACCGTTAACTAGGGTTAGAATGGCCATGTGTACTATTCACAGAGGATTGGGGAATAGTTGCAATCACAACATTGTAAGGTAAGAGTACATCTGTGGCCTGTTGCATATGAAGCTGGTCGTTGGTTTCAGTCGTTATGCCACTGTATCGTTTATAAGGGTGGGGGTACCTGCAGTCAGTTTAGACTGAATAGGTCACTTAGATGAGTGATGAAACGTTTCTTTCAATAATCGTTGCGTCCAGATGAACTGATTCAACTTTCTGTGATCATTCACCGCAGTTTACTCACTAACCTTGCGCCTTTATTACATTTTCTACCAACCTTTTGATTTTTTCTCAATTTACAGTTAGTTATATACCTAGCACAAAAAAGTAAGGAAATTTGTGTTTGGTAGATTATTTCTTTGTTGTAACAATGCTTCTTGGCAATAAATCTTATACCGTTGGAAAGCCTGTTTATTTCCCTTTTAAATGGTGCCACATTTGTAAGGAACATGCATTTGTGAGATGAGCAGCAGAGCTGAGTATGTGGGTTGCACCCATGAAAAATTTGCCAAATCTTCTCTGCCAATGCCAAACAGCTTATTTTGCTGTTGCTATTGACTCTTGTTTTGAGCTTCTGGTACCCCAGGTGCTGACAGTCAGGTGCCTGATATAAGATTTACTGCCAAGAAGAATTGTTACAACAAAGAAATAATCTACCAAACACACATTTCCTTACTTTTTGTGCTAAGTTTAGTTACATTATTTCATCCTTTTCAGTTTTGGTGCAATAGTTCGGACTTGTGCGTTTGACGGCTGCAGAAGCACCACTGGATAACCGGGTCAGTCGGGCTGGGCTCGCGCCGGCTTGGGGAGCAGTCGCCCACCTGTCTCCCTGCCACCAGAAAGCCGTGGTCCATCTTGCGGTGCCCCCTTCCATCTGCGGTGCATCAGTCGTGAATGTCGAGGCGTGTTTGTGGGGCGGTGCTGGATGCCGTGCCGGAAGGTGGGCTGGTGGAGTGGACCGGGTACGGCGGCGAGCTGGTGACCTGCGCCAGATCCTCTGTGGATCTCCCCAGCTACTCCTGCCCATGCTCCTGCCTCCCACATCCATGTCTCCTCCCCCTTCCAGCCCCTTGCCCACTTTTTTAGCATTTTTCACAATTATGCAGTGGGTGGAGTTAGGCTCAGACCTGGGTGAGAGGTCACACTTTAAAGAATGTACTTGTTTCCAGTGGGGTGGGAAGAGAAATTCTTATCATGTTAACAGCAAGGCCTAATATCACTGAACACAGTCTTAAGCGACCCGTTAGCTACCGAGCGAGGCCACGTTCAGAGGCAGCCAACATTACAGCGCCATTGTGAATCGTGGTCCTTTAAAAATGCATGTTGGCTCTCGGCTCCGTGTTCTTAATGAGGTGTGTCTGAAATATTTGATAGCCTGGCGCTCATTTGAAAAACAAATACGTTTATTTTCATTAATATTTGATGCGGAAATGAATATATGTAAAACACATACATTAATTAGTCTGTTTTGATCAATTGTCTCTGTCTAATGCCGAAAGAGTATTTCCGCACAGTAAGTCCCCACAGGCTACACTGCTGCATATCATTCTCTGGTGCTTCACAGCCAAACCATTTAGTTTGCCAAGTGGAATTCAGCATCTTAAACACTGCACATTTAAATGTTCTGTTTTCAGTTAGCAAGTTGGTAAAGTTGTTTTCTCTCATGCTAGGATCCGGTGCTAAAATGAAGAATGAGCCAATAGGCCTTCACAAATTGCTGAGTGCCTTGACACAGCGAAGGCCTTTGTGATGCTTGCCAAATTTACCAGATGGTAATAAGTATGAAAGAGTCAGCTGGGTTTTTGGGGGGATTTTGTTCTTTTCCTCAGAAAATGTTTTTTTGTGTAACACCATACAACTGAACAGCAAAGAACTCAGACATGTGAGTAGTCATAAGTGTCTCACCGCCAGTTTAGCCCCATCAGGACCGTCACATTCCTGGTTTTATGTTACCTTAAATTAAGGTAGATCCAAATATGAACGACTGTATCAACTGTCCAGTATAATGGACATTTAATCTGGACAGCTGCAACGCCAGTATTGATATCAATGTATAATTGGTTTTAGACATTTTAAGAGAAACTGGGCCATTGAAATGAATTAATCATGATTCAAAAGATTTCCAATATATTTCTAATGTATCTCAAGGAGCGAATCGAGAAGAAACCACCTCACTTTTTTTTTTGTTGTTGACATTTTCCACATGATACGTTCCCTTTCATTTTTCATGCCGTGATCAATTAGAAATCATCATTGCATAGGACGGTGGTTCTTGATTCTGGTCCTCGGGAGCCCCCAGGAGTCACGTTTTTCTAGTCTGCAAATCCATTGAAATCCATCCCTGACTTAGACGCATGGGTGGATTACTGAACGGGCCTACCGAACCCAGGTCCAGGGACCCCCTAAGCCAGAGCTTCTACGTGAAGTCAAGTTATGAGCTTTGCATGTCTTGTTGCATAGCCAAAGGGCTTAGTCATTCATGTCAGAGAGCCCCAAAAGTCCTACTGAAAAACTGAAGGAAACTGCAGGTGAATGCACATCTTAGTTAATGTGCTGTAGGCTTTAATTGTGTGTATGTGCACTGTACATCCTGGCTGAGGTATAGGTGAATTTAGTTATTGTGTTGTTGGCTGCAAGTCAGTGTAATACCTGTTATGCTTGGGGTGGGGGTGGGGGAGCTTTTTCACTCGCGAAGTCTCTCACAATTTGAGGGTCCCCCCCCCCCCCACACACACACACGTTTCTCATCACGACTGACAAATTAAATATCCCAGGCTTTTCCACTGGCCAACAATTCTGCATCCCGTAGAACCACATATTGTTTGTATGTGAAATACATGAATGGCATTATCAACAGTTTCTATTGATTTTATTGAGATTCGTCATCATCATCATCATCATCATCATGGTATCGAGCAGTTTTACACCATTTAGTCGTGTTGGTAACATTAAGGTTGTCCATTACAGTTAGCCTCAAGTTTAGAAAAAATCGTGTGAAAAATAAATGATCATAAGGTATGATATTGAGGACGAATCTCCCAGGGCTGTTTAAAAGGTAAGAATATCCACACACTGTAAAGATATGAATATAAAGTATCCCTTACTTCTCATTCTTGCCTCACTGGAGAGGAAAGTTGTTTTTTTTGGGGGGGGGGTATGGCAATAGCCTCCGACAGGTTGATCAACTTCTCTATTTACGTAGCCCTTAGAACTCTGCTACTGTCACTTTAAGAACACACACACACACACACACACACACACACACACACACACACACACACACACACACACACACACACACACACACACACACACAGTTGGTTTGAGTTGGTTTTAAACAGATTGACGTTAACCAAGGACAGACAGTACATTCTGATGTTATCCTCAGACCACGAGGCCCCGGGGCTTTCTATCTGCATTTGTGAAGAAAAGGCGTGGCGTCCAGGTCCTGCATGACCATGTTAGTCAGCTGGACGTGCCCAAGAAGTTCAAGACTTTTATGCAAAAAGTCAGACTGTCTATCTATCTATCTATCTATCTATCTATCTATCTATCTATCTATCTATCTATCTGTGTCTGTCTGTCTGTCTGTCTGTCTGTCTGTCTGTCTCAGTCTGCATCCGTCATTGTACTGATTCTAGACAAGACCTGCCACATTATCTATCTATCTATCTATCTATCTATCTATCTATCTATCTATCTATCTATCTATCTATCTATCTATCTATCTATGAGTCTGTGCATCCGTACCGAGTCTAGACAAGACCTGTCACATGTATCTTGGGGGTGATGATCAGACAAAGTAAACCATTTTACCAATGACCAACGATTTGGCCATTCATATTTCTAACAGTCCAGCTTCTGGCCAAGTCTGAGCTTTTAGTATTAGGCCACATGCTGTGAAGTGGTGGGTGACGCATTCTCCAGTCAGACTCCAGAAGGGTGCCACTATTATGTTGTGCTCGGTTGAGAGCATGGATGCCATTATCTGTACAATCTGATAGAACTTCTCTCTCACTGGCAGACGCTGGCCATGAAAGATCAACTTCCTAACAGCAACACAAAGTTAAAGAGGATCTGCTATGATCGGACCGGATGTCAGCTTTCGTTTAGTAGAGTGTTCAGAAAAGAGACCATGTGCATGTTAGTCATGCCGTTTGTTGACTATCAAACCGATCGCCAAAAAAAAAGGCAGTAGTGCAAAAGTCGGCTAATTAAACTGAGCGTTCCCTCCAGAGGTGGTAGAGAATTGAATCTGCGAGCTTAACCTCATGCGTTATCGTCATCCTACCATTTTAGCATTTAAACTGGCCTTACATCTACTCTCTCCTCATTCAGACTGACAAGGGAAAGACAGTAACATACCGTAGATTGTATATCCCGGCGTTTCCGGACCAGACTGCGACGCAGATTCATGTGCAGAGCAACGTAGTACTGTCAATGTCCACTAGGGGTCAGTATCACCACATTACAGCGGGGCGGCTGTGTCGTGGGGGCTTGATGGAGTCCTCTGTGCCAGCACCATGGACAGCGCCAACCTGGTGAGTCACGCTCCTCTACTGTATTCAGGACGTTTGAGTTCGCAAGTAAACGGTGCCCAGTGTTTAATTACTACACACTTTCCGTGATGGACGCGTTTTATTTGGAGACGTTTTGCTTTTTCCTCTCTCGACATGAAGTAGGGAAGTGGACGTGCTTCACCTCCTTGTGACTCACTTTTACCTTCTTCGTGGAACAGCCGAGGGGGAAAAAAGACTTCCGATTTTCATAGTACCCTGCACCTGTGAGCATTTACATATTGTCTTCCAGAAAAGGAAGGAGAGGAGCCAGATCAAATGTGATTATATACGTATATACATGGTTGTACATTGTTTTGTTTGCTTTTTTTTTAATAAGTTGCAGAAGTATATAGGGTATGTTGCACACTGTTTGAATCCTTGATGGCCAGTTTCATGTTGTGTTTCATATCAGCAATTGGCAATGGTTGACACAGCTCTTGATGTTTTGCCAGAACCCCCCCCCCCCCAAGGATGTCTTCCTGCAGTTGAGGATGCGGAAATGCGTATTTCAAAAGTCCTTTTATACAGGAGAGTCATTGTCGTAGAATAAAAAAAAAAAGATTATGTGGGTGGATCTTATTGTACAGTGCTGCATTCCTGCCTTGGCTCCATAGTGGGAGCCTAGCCGGTGTTGATGAGTATGAACTGATGGTGAATGACAGGCTCAGACACTGCCAGTCAATCAGCAGGGTTGTCTGGCTCCTCTCCTTCGCTCTCTGGGGGATAAGATATGTGTCATCCTCCCCATGGGACACCTCACCACCCGCCTCTGTCCCCCTGCCACTCTGCCATGTCTTCCTCTCCCTATTCTGCCTCTCCGGATGCCAGTCAATTGACACTATCCACCTCCTCCCTCTGGCTTATCTGCGTGTAAGGGCCGTGTCCCCTTTTCATTCTCCTTCGCCTCTCTTCTTTCATGTATCTGTTCGACTTTATTTGCTTCCTTGCACTTCTGTTCAGACGGTGTCATTTGTCGATGCACGCTGCCTGCCCTTCCCTTTTTCCACATGCTAAGTATCAGTTTCACTCTCTGAGCCCATCTAGCTCTCATCCACTGTGGTTTCCTTCCATCTGTAGCCTTTCTGTTTCCTCTTTGCCATCCTCCCCTCCCTGTCCCTTTCCCTCTCAGAGCTTTTAAAGAGCGAAACAGCACGTAACAGATAAATGGTTTGTGTTTGGAGTTGAGCCGGCAGACTCTGCGTCTCCAACCATTGAAAATGAAATATGGATCAAGAGCACAATAACACAATAGAGAGGAAGACACGGTTTCTCCTGTGTTTGTACACTCGTTTAAGCAGCCGTATCAATAGATCCAGAACAGCTATGAAAGGCCAATCCATCCTGACACGATATGTGTTAAAGAGCTGTTTTAATGGGCACATCTGCTAATGAACTGTGTTGTGGATTCCTATTCATTAGCAGCTTGGGTCACACAAGCCCAGCAGCCAGGTGTCAGCTTTTTCTTTTGTGTCTTTTTTCCCCACGGTGCGCGCACAACTGCCACCGTGGGCTATGTGTCTCAAATTGTGGTCGCTCGCTCGCTCGCTTGCTCACTCACTTGCTCACGCACTCACTCGCTCATTCGCTCACTCACTCACTCTCTCACTTGCTCACGCACTCACTCACGTGCACTCACTCACTCCCTCGCTCGCACACTCACTCACCGATGACCTCAGAGGGACATTTAGTAGGACATGCTAGCAACTAATGTATGGACACACGGAGGACAACATGGTGCACAACTGGCACCGTGGGCTATGTGTCTCAAATTGTGGTCGCTCGCTCGCTCGCTCGCTCACTCACTCACTCACGTGCACTCTCACTCACTCACTCGCTCACTTGCTCGCTCACTCACTCACTCGCTCACTTGCTCACGCACTCACTCACATGCACTCACTCACTCCCTCGCTCGCACACTCACTCGCTCACCTACCCACTCACTCATTCACTCACTCACTCTCGCTCGCTCGCTCGCTCACTCACTCACTCACTCACTCACTCACGGACGACCTGAGAGGGACGTTTAGTAGGACGCGCTCGCACCTCACTCTGTCTATCCGATGCTTGTTCTCTCACTCTCCGGTAGTAGCATGAGGTATGGCCTACCATCCACCACTTTAACACAAACCCACGTAGCTTTGGAAATAAGCATGTTTCAGCTGTGGTCATGTAGCGTAAATGTACAGTACTTATATATACTATACTAGCCTAACTCGAATGTGCGCAAATGCTACTGAAATTTCAATAGCTTCTGGATTGGCTTTGGTGTTTGAGGAGCATTTTGATGTCATTTCTAATTTGTGGTTAGAGGAGGGAATTTTCTTGCCGTCACAGCAGGGTATGAAAAGCCTTACATATTGTTTGTTTAGCTGAGCCAGAGAGCCACAAATGCTGCAGTCAGTTTATGTGCACTTTTTCCGTTAGCCCATCTGTTACTTCTAGTTGACCGATACACCTTTCCTGAATAACAATTTGAAGGCTGGTTCCAGGCTAGATTTTTTAGCTAGACAAAACCAATATGCTAGCCAGATAAACAGGCCCTTGTGAAATTTGCGGGGTATTGACTGTTGTCCTCTGCGATGCACTGTTGGTTCCGAGAGAGAACAACTTTTAGGGGTCAGCTGTCAAAGTGTTCCCAGCTATAGCGTCGGTGTCCCCGGTGTAATCTGTTTTGGCAGACAGCTCATCCCTGCAGAGTGAAAGGGCTGCTGAGGAATTCACTCGGAATGCCAACACTCCCCCTCCAGTCCCTCACTGACAATGAACGTGCCAAGTCCATCTACGGGGTCAAACGGTGGATCAAAAGACAGGCGTTAACCATTGTTTAACAGGGCACTCCCAACTTTCCTCCTTAAAGGGTAATTCCGGTATTTTTAAACCCGGGCCCCATTTTCCATCATCTGGGGTCTAAATGACTAATAGGGACAAAACTTTTTGGAGTTGGTGCAGTATTGAGCAAGAACGCTTCAGCCAGCCCCCAGGAAATGGGCTACATTGTAATCCGGTGGGGCAAGTCCACCTGTCGAATCCACGTCCACTAAAAGTGCTTGTTTTTTGCCACTGACAGCCTCAGATTGTTATTATAAAAGTGTCTGACAACATTATGGAAAGGATCCCCATAGGGATAGAGGGATAGGGGTGATGGAGCCTTTGCAGTGGCTGCCCCTGATCTCTGGAACAATCCACCAGTACACATAAGATCTGCTCAGACCCTAGAGACTTTTAAATCTTTATTAAAGACCTACCTCTTCTCACTGGCATTCAATTCAAGTTGAGCTTGACACCGTGATTTTATTGTGCAAATATACTTTTACTCTTGTTTTATTGTTCATATTTTACATTCTTTATTTTATTATGTTTCCCTTACATATATTTTTATATTAATATGTGCCGCTTATTTTATATTGTATTTTAAGCCTGTGCAGCACTTTGGTTCAACTGTGGTTGTTTTAAATGTGCTATATAAATAAACTTGACTTGACTTGACTACAGAGCTAGACCTTTTTCTTTACGTTTCGCTTCTTGCGGTCTCTGTTGTAACATCCCTTTTACTGTCAAAGAAGGTTGCATCAGTTCATCTGGATACGATGTTTATTGACGGATACGTTTCAATAAACGTTGTATCCAGATGAACTGATTCAACCTTCTTTGATTGTCTTACCTGGATTATTGAGCATGCATCAAGACACCCCTTTTACTACTACTACTACTACTACTACTACTACCACTACTACTACTTTCGACTGCTCCTGTTAGGGGTCGCCACAGCGGATCGTCCGTTTCCATTTCTTCCTGTCCTCTGCATCTTCCTCTGTCCCACCAGCCACCTGTATGTCTTCCCTCACCACGTCCATAAACCTCCTCTTTGGCCTTCCTCTTTACCTCTTTCCTGGCAGCTCCATATTCAGCATCCTTCTCCCAATATACCCAGCATCTCCCCTCCACACATGTCCAAGACATCCCTCTTACTGCTGCTATTTGCACACGGGGGCGTGGTTTCGGGTGTTTACGAAGGAAGTCACGCCGAGTCTTATCAGAGCTGACCATTAATTTGAGGTATTTCAGCATCTCTGATATATCCTCTGCACCGATGCACCTTATCACCTCTCATTTCACCTGTATGTAGTCAATCCTTGTGTATATATCTGAAGATTGTTGTGTTGTTGTGTTGTTATTGACCAACTGCCGTTTGCTGAAAACGTTGCATCGGTTGCTCGCTCCTGCAGATTTCTCCTCTATAACATCAGGAGGATTCGCCCATTCCTCACCGAAGAGATGGCACAGGTGCTCATCCAGGCTCTGGTCATCTCCCGGCTGGACTACGGCAACTCCCTCCTTGCTGGCGCCTCGGCGTCGGCCATCAGACCTCTGGAGCTTGTTCAGAAAGCTGCAGCTTGTCTGGTGTTCAACTGCCCTAAGTTCTCCCACAACTCCCCTTCCCATGTCCCTACACTGGCTCCCAGTAGCTGCTCGCATCCAGTGTAAGACTCTGGTGCTAGCCTACAGGGCAGTGAAAGGAACAGCTCCTTCCTATGTCCAGGCCATGGTCAAGCCCTACACCCCCGCCCGACCACTTCGCTCTGCTGCCTCGGGACGCCTGGTTGCCCCGTCGCTCAGAGGCCCCTGCTGCCAGTCGACCTGGTCACGGCTCTGTTCTGTCCTGGCCCCCCAGTGGTGGGATGAACTCCCCACTGATGTCAGGACAGCGGAGTCGCTGCCCATCTTTCGGCGCAGGTTGAAAACTCACCTCTTCAAGAACTACTACCCTGTTACTTGCTCTTAGCACTTATTGTATTCACTCATTTAAAAAAAAACTCTTTCTTGCACTTTTACTTTAGCACTGGTTTTGCTCTTAGATGCTTGTTTAGATGCACTTATGACCTCTGATGACAAGTAGTTCTCCTGATTTCCTACGTTAAATACACTTATTGTAAGTCGCTTTGGATAAAAGCGTCGGCTAAATGACTGTAGTGTAACGTAATGTTATTCTATGTTAAGTATTCTGAGGTAGCATAGCCTGAGACACAGAGGAACTGCTAGCAATAATTTATTTCCAAAGTCATGGATGAATATTTAGCTGATTTCGATAATGTGGATGGGGCATTTGAATGGTCACTGCAGACCTGATGTCCCAGAAAGTTGAATCAGTTCATCTGGACACGTTTAGTGGGAGAAACGTTTCATCACTCTTCCACGTGACTCCGTCAGTCTCAGCTGACTGCAAGTATCCCCACCCTTATAATCAGCATAGTTGCATAACGACTATACCTATTTTCTGTATTTCATTTTTAGGGGTAACATTAGGCCATGTTATTTAGATAATGCTAATTTCACAATAATGCTCAGATCACCGAGCCTTCGATCATCGACCTCGTGCTTAGTGATTCTTCTTCCATCTACTGACTGCTAGTCCCATGTATTCCCCAATGACCACTGCTGGAGCGATCTGCTGGAGAGTGGATGAGCCAGGGCTGGAGAGGTGATCTCACTATTATCCTTAAGCTACTTCCTCCATTGTGAGCAGATCAAAGTGGTATTTATGCTAGGCCTCGGGATATATGCCCCACTGCTGTGGAGGATACATTAATGTGGTCTAAAAGCCTCACCATTATGGGATGAAAGGGAGATGGCAGAAGTGCCCTGTTGGGAGATCAAAAGGGCTAATAATACCCCGAGAAGTTTATTCAGCCTGGGTTATGGGAGATATCTGCAGCAATACGTCTGTCTCGACGTGTCTATATGTTGCGGTCGTTGACTGACGACTGTATTCAGGACCCTACTTAGTCTACTTTGCAGCTGAATATTTTTTTCTTCTTCCCCAAATTGGACCATATTTTGAAGGGTTAACAGTGGTTAAACAGCCCTGCAGAAACTGAATAACGCATCTGTGACACTAACATCAAGCGAACTGACTCCGGCTTTCATTTCCACAGAATACAAAAAGACCCGTACATACCGAGTGGAAGAGACAGACTATGAGGACACATGCATTGGTATTAACAATTGCACAAACAAACCTGCAAAGTATACCGAGCAACTCACTTTGAAGCCAAGTTATTTAAATGCAGGTTGGATTGTGACTGGCGCGGTCGGCGGTGCAGCCTATCGGTGTGCGAGGCTGAGTCATTTTTAGGTGCTCTGCTGCTCTTGCAGTGGCTGTGATCATCAATGGCGCCGGCTTCTTATAAAGATAAGCAAACACAGGCTCTGATGTTTTCATTAAGTAACACACAACACACATCTATCTTAGAGATGTCTTAGAAAATCATAAACTCCAGACTCTCTGACATTATGCTCCCTAAAAAAGTAGCCGGGATACCTCACAAGTCCACCCGCCAAGAAACACAACTGTATTCATCCCGCATGGTCTGGAAAACAAAAAAAAACTGCAAATGTTAGCTGGCAAACTGTGCAAGCCTTGGGTCTCGACAGTAAAGCGTTGGTCAGTTGCTCGCTTGTTGTTTTCTAAAACCACTCTTGGAACAACCGAACTGGACTTGACACTTTGTACTGCAACACAAAGTTGTTTCTAGTCTGTGTGTGGAAAATTCAAATGAACACATGAGTTTTGAGTGTACCGATGTTCCCAGGGTACACTTTCAAGGTTGTGCACTGAGAAGTAATGAGGAATCGGGGGGCGGGGGCTTTATTTCATCATTTTATGCACTCAGCTGTGAAACAGTGTGTCTGTGTATGTGTGCGTGCCTGGGCTTGTGTCTGTGCATACGTTTTTTCTGTATTCACTGTTACATGTGTTTGCTTGTTTTTCTTCCCCAGTCTGATTGCTGATTGTGAACGCATCACATCTGAACTTAATACCAGCAGACAAGGACTGTACACTGCAGTCAGTGTGTGTGTGTGTGTGTGTGTGTGTGTGTGTGTTTGTTTGTGTGTGTACATGTTTAACTATCCTAATGTGGACCAAGTGTCCTCATTAGGATAGAAAAACCAGACACCACCTACCTTGTGTGGCCCTTTTAGAGGTCCTCACAAGTGAAAGGGTCTATTTTAGGGTTAGGACTTGGTTTTAGGGTTAAGGTTAGAATTAGGGTTAGGTTAAGGTTAGGGTTAGGCATGCAGTTTGCGTGGTTAAGGTTAGGGTTAAGGGCTAGGAAATGAATGTAGTCAATGAGGAGTCCTCATACGGATAGTGAAACGAGTGTGTGTGTGTGTGTGTGTACCAGGTTTTTTTCTATTCTAATGGGGACTAAATGTCCCCATCAGGATATAAACCCTGAAATCACCTACCTTGTGGGGACATTTTTTGGGTCCCCATGAGGGAAAATGAGCCATTTTAGATTTAGGACTTGGGTTAAGGGTAGAATTAAGATTAGGTTAAAATTGGGGTAAGGGTTAAAGTTAGGCAAGTAGTTATGATGGTTAAGGGCTAGGGAATGAATGTAGGAGGAGTCCCCACAAGTATAGGGTGACATGGTGTGTGTTTGTGTGTGTGTGTGTGGGGGGGGGGGGTGGGGGGTGGGTGAACCAATAATTCATCCAGGTTTTAGGGGGGGTTTGAATAAATGGCAGCTGGTGCTGGGCAGCCAATCCCCAGACTCCTAGCACTTTTCTCTTTCCATGCACATACTGTATTCAGACTCATCTCCAAATGTATGTGTAATTCAACCCTGCTGCCGCTGCCGTCAAGTCCATATAGAAGCAGGGGGCATAAACCTATTGAGTCGTCTGATCATTTAGCTACTGCGCTGGCACACTGACAGAAACCCGCTACTGTAAAGATGCTTAACAGATTGCCTGTTGGGGAAAATAATGGGAGCTGCAGTGGAGGAAACCGGAGGATGATGGGAGGACTAAGAATTGATCAGTTCATCAGCGCTTATCTCCATGCCTGTCTCCACACTGCTTAAGCATTATGCATGTCAGTGTACACAAGTCAAGGAAGCCGTGGATGCAATTTCCGCAGCTAGTGAGGGGACCGGCGGTTAGGCGAATAGGTTGCGCAGCCTATCAGGGAAAGGTCGCCCTCGAGGCTGCACCTACAGACATGCACGAGGCGGAAACGTACTGCAATGCTCTTGCACGAGCGTGGTCCATGGTCTCGCTGTGTTTATTATTAGAGGACTACTCTACATTCAGGGCCTGTCATCTAAGCCTTTCTCTCTCTATTGTCTCCAGCAGTGAAAGGAGTGGAACAGGGAAAGGTCTTCTGAAAGGTCTGCTGAGGGCTTGGCCTCGAATAGCTCATCAGACCCTCTCTCCGTCTGACCATTAAAGACTCTTTTCATCCATTTGAGGACAGGAGATAAATCCCATGGCAGTGGACACAGAGACACAAAAGTCAGTAGGGCTGGCAAGATACCTTTTTCTTCTTCTTTTTTTCCTGTACTGTTTTTACCTCCATTATTTAGAGTGCAGCATCAGCTACACTTGTTTCTCCTCTGTCATCCCCTTTTCGTTCTCTGCCTCCCAAATCTGTGATGTATCTTGTCGCCCCTCACCCAGTAGTAGGCAGAGTGGCATGGATTAATTGTTAGTGACAGCATTCAGAGGCACCATCTCCTCTTATGACCTTTGCAGAAGCCTCAGAAAGGGTGCAAGTGTGTGGGCATGTAGTACTTGATAATATGTCGCTCTGACATCTGTAATTATCTACTGACAACTTGTGAATTGGTAGCTTCGAGGGGCAAACATTCGGGAAGAACGCTAAGTTCAAACGTGGAATGAGTCGTGAAACTGAGATTGCTTGTTTAGCATGGGCTGCTACAGAGCAATTGGGTAGTGCACAGAGTAATGTGCTGTACCGCCATACTGGCTCTATCTTCAGCAGTGTTTGTTGCATCGTCTGCATGGGGATAGGAAGTCCACACAACATGAATTTGGGGTTTGTGGAGAAAAAAAAAAGAGGACAAAACGTTTCCAGCGCTTCTCTCAGGGCAGCCATTGCTTCCACCAGCATAATAGTTAACAAATATCTTGGACAATCTCCCCATTCACCCCCTGATATCAAGCAGACTCTAAATCCAGTCTGGGAAGCATTCAGTGCTATCTGATCCCTAGTGTGTCCCCCCCCCCACACACACACACAGTTACTGCAGCACCTCACCAACTCACATGACTGCCCCTATATTTCATAACATGTCATGTACTGGGGTAAGATACTGTACCTGATTTCATTTGTGTGGAGCAATGGTGGACACCCTTATCTGTTGTGTTGGTGAAATTGCTGTGCATCAACGTCATTAATATGTCAGTTTCAAACTGATGGGGATGTATACATGCTTTGGAAGCAATGCAGTGGAGCAGTGAGGAGCAACAGCATGGAGATAGAAATCGGCTGAGCTAAGGTATGCATGGGTGAAGTTTTTTTTTTTTTTTGCTTTTCCTGATATTCATTCTGAGCTAGCGTTTCAGTTTTGCTTCATCAGTCAATACATACCTGCCATCTTCAGGGACGCCTCCCTAAGATCCAAATTAAACCGGATTAGGCGAAAGGAATTTATAAGTGATTGCATTGTCTTATAGGCCAATCACATTTCAGTCATCTGATTGGGTTGTCCTTGACCAGTCACACGAGCAGTGTTGTGATTATGGCAGTGATGAGTGTGTTGATGAGTCCAACAGGAAGGACTGTACAATCAGATGCACACCCCAGAAGAAAGTCTTGCCATCCTCTTTGAATCATGCTGAATGTAGGTAAAATGGCCTCGGGCCACGAGGAACAGTGAGGGCCAGCTCTCTTGGAAAGTATTTTTAGTGACTTTTAGAAGAGGCAAAGTTTGGATATGAATGTTGCATTATTCTGTCCCTTGCATGCCCTTTCAGGATGCAATGGAAAAGATTTTGGTGAAAAAACAAAAAAACCAAAAAACGGTAGCCTAGCAAAAATAGTATGTGTTTTAAAGGACCTAGAGATTTGCCTCTTCTGTTTAGAAAACCTCCTTTACAAATCACAACTTTTTTTTGTTATATTTTGTTTTTTGTTTTTTTTGTGCTTTTTTTTCCACAAACTTCTCCATTCTCAGCTGATTTGTGAGGATTAATCATAAATCGGTGATAATAATAGTCATAGATAACCTTTTTCAGGCTGACTAGAGTTTGTGTCCAGAATAAAGGTTGACTTTAGTCAATTTTATTCGTATAGCCCAATATCACAAATTACAAATTTGCCAAAGGGGGCTTTACAGCAACACAACATCCTGTCCTTCGACCCTCGCATCGGATAAGGAACAACTCCCTAAAAAAATCCCCTTTAACAGGGAGAAAAAATAAGAAGAAACCTCAGGGCGAGCAACAGAGGAGAGATCTCTCTACCAAGACGGTGCATTGGATGTTGTGTTCACACAATTTACAGACTATAACACTGAAAGAGGATTACAGAATTATAATGGAATTATAAAATATATTAAGAATATGATGAGGATGCCAAGCAGTGTACAGACGCCACTGGAACAGCCCAGGACCTGAGCCACGTGACCACCATCACCATGTTAAAAAATATAAAAAATAGTCACACGTCTTGAGTGAGAAGGATATAACATTAAAACAGGATAACAACATTAGGTAACACTTTATTTTAGGGGGTCGGAAATCACCTAGTAATTTCCTAGTAATAAGGTGGTAATTATCACGTAATTTCTTAGAAATAAGGTTGAAATTACCTTGTAATTGCCTAGTAGTTTTTACAGGTAATTTTACAACTAATCCTAATCCTAACCCTTACTGTAACCCTAACCCAAATTACAAGGTAATTTCAACCTTATGTCTAAGAAATTATGTGATAATTGCCACCTTATTACAAGTGTAACCCAAAATTATATGGATCTATAAGACACACAAAAAAGAATGTGATGAGGGGGATGCCAAGCAGTGTCCAGGTGGAGACCACCATTACCATGGAGACCTGGGAGGAGGACAGACTACACGTGCACACAAGGGAGACTCACATTACACCATTCACATACACAGAAGAAGAGAAAGGAGAAGACATCATTCAGAGAGAAAAGATGTGTGAGAGAACCCCTCTGCCGACCCGGGGAGGGCTGCAGACTACCACATGCTTCCTCTGATACATGTGGATTCACCAGCCACTTCTTTTCACCTGACAGTGAGGAGTTTCGCCAGGGGGACGTAGCACGTGGGAGGATCACGCTATTCCCCCCAGTTCCCCCTCCCCCCGAACAGGTGCCCCGACCGACCAGAGGAGGCACTAGTGCAGCGACCAGGACACATACCCGCAATTGGCTTCCCACCCGCAGACACGGCCAATTGTGTCTGTAGGCATGCCCGACCAAGCCGGAGGTAACACAGGGATTCAAACCACCGATCTCAATGTTGGTAGGCAATGGAATAGACCGCCACGCTACCCGGACGCCCAGAGATGCAATTCTGACGTTACCAAAATGGACACACTCCTCACCTTGGCTGCGCCTAGAGATCCTATCCATGAATATCACAAAAAGAATTGGAGACAAGGGACAACCTTGGCAGAGTCCAACACCCACCGTAAACGTGTTTGACTTTGTGCCGAGAATGCGGACACAGCTCTCACTTTGGCTACACAAGGAATGGATGGCTTGTAGCAACTGCCCTGGTACCCTATACTCCTGCAATACCCCGTATAGAGTGCCCCGGGGTACATGGTCATAAGTCTTCTCCAAGTCCACAATAAACATGTAGACTGGCTGGTCAAACTTCCATGCCTCCCTCAGCACTTCTGCAATTATAAAGAGTTGGTCCGTTGTTCTACGGCCAGGACGGACTCTGCATTGTTCCTTCTGGATCCGAGGTTCGATAATTGGTCGGAGCCTCCTTTCCAGCACCCTAGAGCAGACTTTTCCAGGGAGGCAGTGTGATCCCCCGATAATTGAAGCACACCCTCTGGTCCCCTTTTTTAATTATGGGACCCTTAACATATATTTTGTTGCACAACCTTTTAGAGGCAATCACTACAACCAAACATGTTCTGTAGCTCTCAATGAGACTTGGGCAACTGTTAACAGGTATTTTGGCCCACTCTTCCTGAGCAGACTGCTGTAGCTGTCTCAGGTTTGATGGGTGCTTTCTCCAGACTGCAAGTTTCAGCTCTTTCCATAGATGTTCAATAGGATTCAAATCAGGACTCATGGAAGACCACTTCAGAATAGTCCAATGTTTTGTTATTTTCCATTCTTGGGTGCATTTAGCTGTGTGTTTTCAGTCATTATGATGCTGGAGGACTCATGACCTGTGACTGAGACAGCGCTTTCATTTTGACCTGCACAGATTCACGGCACCCTGTGTCAGGCGCAGCAAAGCAGCCCCAAAACATAACCAAGCTCTTCCATGTTTCATTGTAGGTATGGTGTTCTTTTCTTTGAAAGCTACAATTTTTTAATCTGTGAACATAGAGCTGATGTGACTCGCCAAAAAGCTCCAGTTTTGACTCATCTGCCCAAAGGACATTCTCCCAGAAGGATCGTGGCTTGTCAATATGCATTTTAGCAAATTCCAATCTGGCTTTTTTATATTTGTCTTTCAAAAGTGGGGTCCTGCTGGGTTTTCTTACCTGGGGTTAACTTTCACTCAAAAAGCGAAGGACGGTGCGATCAGAAACTGACGTACCTTCCTTGGACTTCAGCTTGTATCTCGTTGGCAATTATCTTTGGTTCCTGTTCTACCATTCACATTATCTTTCTGTTCAGTCTGGGGTCGATTTTCCTCTTGTGATAACTTTTGACAACTCAAGCTTCACTCGGTGTTTACTGTGGCTCTTTACCCCATCTTACACAGACAGAGTGAAAACTGAAACAACAAACTGAAACAAATTGCGGTCACTGTTGAAATTAGTATTTATTTTATTATTCCAGTGCCCAACACGCTGCTGTGAGTCATTCCCAATAAAGATGACAGTAAGATCCAGACTGATAGTTTTCCAGAGACTCTTGATGAGTTTTATTCATTCTTGAAATGTAAGCTAGGGTTGGAAGGTGACTTGGTGGTCCAATATGAAGATCAAGAGTTTGACAATGAGCTTTGCAACTTGATGAGCTTGTCTGATCCTCTTGAGAGGAAGGAGCTGCACCCAAAGAGGATCACCGAGGGCGGTCTGACAGGACGCAGAAGCGGGGCAAGATTAGCTAGCTAATAAGCCATGCAGACCGGCAGTTCCGATAGTCATCCTGGCCGGCATTCGTTCTCTTGGACAGGTTTTTTTTTTTGTAGTTTGGATATACTATGTCTTCTTGTAGTTTTTGGATATGAGTTTTTGTCTTTGTGCTGCATTGCTGTGGGCTGGGGGAAATGACAAAGTGTTCCTGATTCCTGAACACTGAAGATAACTGTCAAGCAGGCCCCTGAGTCATATCACACTGATTCAGTGTTGGACATGGCATGTTTGTTCTCGTCCCCATCGTCTTCTCGTGAGGACATTTCCACCCACCATTGGCCTTGGCCTGACCCATTTGAGATTCCTAGATTATTGTATGATGTATACCTTAAAGGGCTAATGAAGCCTACCCAGAGTATGGAACATTGCTTATTATAAGGAAACACATTAACTCTTGACAAATAAGTTGAAGTAATGTACACATACACAGCCTACCCATCATGTGAAAAATGACATTGTTGCACAACGTTTCATCAAGAAACATCTTTGCCTGAGGGCGAGCCTGGGTCTGCCAACGGTTGGTAATGCTGGGAATTCAACTTAAGATTCAAAATGGGAAACTACAGGAAAAAGCTCTGTGTGGCTGGATGCTCTGAACTAATTGCCGCTCCTGACGACCAAAACAGATGCTCAAGAAAGCTAAAAAAGCCGACGTCAGTTTTCTTCCAGACTTCTCTGAAGAAAGAACCCAAAATGTTCTGTAGAAAGAGAGATTAGCCATTGTTATAGGGACGAAGAAGAAGAAAGTTGATATGAAGAAAGTCCACGAAATTGTCAGCATCTTCTCCTTGCAAAGAAAGGAAATTGTGGAACAAGAGCAACCTGTGGCAGAGGGGACGACCAGTTGGCCAGCTTTGATCACAGAGCAACAGGTAAGGGTCTCAAGTCAGGCGTGCAGGCTGGACACCGTTGAGGGATACTTGCAGCTCTAATCCTGAATTTGGGTCAGGGGTTAGTTTGCAAGGCTTATATGGGACTTAGGGTTATTGGAAAAATTAACAGGGATAACAACACTCTTTACAGTAACCACAGCTCTTCAGTATATTAAAATAATGCATGGGTGGAGAAATATGGGAATACCATTATTATCCCCCAAGAACACCCATCTGCCCTGTCACCTTTCTGACCCTAAAGAGTTTGCATGTCTGGTCTCAAGTACAGATGAGGAACTGTTGCCTTCATGTACCCTTCCTTGTGCCTCAAGATTTGAATATAAAATTCACGCAACCATCTACTTTGGTCCATTAGGAAAAAAAGCATTTAATAAAATGTTTTTTAATATTTGCTGAATGAGCAGTTAAGCCTAGCATGTGTTAAAGATGAACCACACACAAATTTCTGTGAAGCCTGACATCTAATGGTAGTGATGTCCCAATCACATTTTTTGCCCTCGATCCGATCAGTTATTCAATATTTAGTATCTGCAGATACCGAGTCTTGATCCAATCTCTCTTCACAGCTACAGACTATGAATGCACTGAAGTGAGTAAAATCAATCCAGTATAGGAAGGTTCAGCTCATTGAGCAGTCTAAGTCATGACTATCTCCTTCAAAGGCCTTTAATGGACAACATTATAAACATAAACAAGTTATATAAAATATGGTATTTAAATAATGTAAACAGCAATAGCAACAACATGTTTAGCCATCTGCTGTTGTGAAGGAGCACTGCACTTTGGCTAGGAGATGAACCAGACAAAACGTCATTATCTCCTATGGCCGTGAGGCGGCTCACCTTTCTGCATGGATCGAGCTGAAAAAAGTTTGTGCCTTCTGTTTTCCTTTTTATTTCCTATAGATTGAAGTTGAATTCACTCGAATCACTCCAGCTGACCTGAGAGGGTCCTTTTTTCTGGGCTGGAACAGCATTTGCCTTGATTACTGCAGCTCTACAGGGCCAGGGTTGGCAGCTTTCCAGAGCTGAAAAATGTGCTAAGCATGCTTGATGAGGATGTACGTATTTTAGCTTTGGGATGCACCAAAGTATTGGTCAATCATGCATTTTGGCCGATACTCACGCTCAAGTTTAACAAGGTTGATCTCTAATTTGGCTGATGCCACAGTTGATATTATCACACTAGAAATCCCAGCATGTGAGATGTCCTTTGCTTTACTTCTCAGCATGTATGAAGAACATTTTAGGGCGATATCAATGGTAATTGTAAACTTTCAACTTATACAACTACTGATGCTAACACGTCTTAGCATTGGTATCAGCATTAGTAGTTGTAGCAGTTATAGTAGTACTAATAAGACAATGATAAAACAATGCAAACACAATTAGTCACTGTGATTGTACTGTTAGTTATGGCAGCAACCTCACTAACTCACACACAAGACAAGAGTGTGTGTTAGTGAGGTTAGTGAGATCCAACTGTAAGGCTGGCATCCAGTGCTTGTGGAAAACCCTGCCACCATTTTATTCATTATCCAAACTGCTTATCCTGGTCTCAGAGTCGTGGGGATGCTGGAACCTATCCCAGCAGTCACTGGATGGCAGGCGGGGAGACACCCTGGACAGGCCGCCAGGCCATCACAGGACAGACACACACACACATTCACACCTAGGGACAATTTAGTACGGCAGATTCACCTGACCTACATGTTTTTGGACTGTGGGAGCAAACTGGGGCACCCGGAGGAAACCCATGCAGACACGGGAAGAACATGCAAACTCCACACAGAGAACGACCTTGGACAACCCCCAAGGTTGAACTACCCCGGGGCTCGAACCCAGGACCTCATTGCTGTGAGGCGACCAAGCTAACCACTGCGCCACCGTGCTGCCCCCCCCCCCTCATTTTGTTCACCTTATCAATTTTGGTTACCTTATCCACCTTATTCTTGAGAGCGCCACTGTGGAAATGATTAAGGGTGTAACTTCCAGTGAAGCAGCAGAAGTAGCTGTAAGCGGCAATATTCTCTTTGTTGCACAATTTCTCTTCCTCTCATTGTCTTACGCTCACTCACTCATATACTTACTATATTCACAGTACCATTCTGAGAGTGTGAACAGACAGTTGCTTGTTGAACATGAATTTAGTCGATCCATAGATTGTTAAATGGTGGCCAGACCTGTTATTAAAGCGAGGTGTCCTCATGGCCACATTTACTTAAGTGGCGGTTGGTTGAGTAGCTTCAATAGTGTATTCTGTGTTTAACAGAACACCGACCAAATGAAAAGGGCCGTCATTCTGAGGGGCCTGCCATATTTCCTCCATGAAGATCCTTTTAAGTTCCACAGGACTGCAGAGGTAAGCTTGATTTTTGATGCTGAATGAATCAATGTAACTCGATCGGAAAAGGAGCAGCTTGGCAGGCTGTTTCATGAAGAAAGAAGACGGAGTCCTTTGAGTTGGACTCGGTTCTTTTTCTTTTTTGTGTGACATATCTACTCTGTGACATCATTGAATAATAAATGCATTTATACATGCAGTCAGGGTTGGATCAGCAGACTTCTGTGGACCAAAATGATCTTCTTTTTTTTTTTTAAATTGAGACAATTATTTTCAGACCCACAACAATACCCTCTGGAGGGCCCTAGTGTGTATGGATTTGGTTGGCACACTGATTTTGAGGTTGGGCATATGTGCCAGTGTGTAATTATTATTTTGAATGACCTTTGCTTCTGGTTAGACCATTCGAACATTATGCAAGAGAAATATAACAGAAAAAAGTGTGCCAAATAACTCCAGCACCCCCTACACTTAACTGCATAGTGCACACAAGCATATACACATGCACGCTTAACGTCGCCTGACAGCAGCAGTTTGGCTAAGAAGATCATGCCAAATGGGGTGTCTGGGTGGCGTGGAGCAGCGGCTGGGACAGCTCAGAAGAGTGGGGTAGTTGGCCAAGTGCAATTGGGGAGAAAAAGGAGAGGAAAAAAAAAAGAAGCTCTGAGGCGTATC
Organism: Lampris incognitus; assembly: GCF_029633865.1. NCBI lineage: Eukaryota > Metazoa > Chordata > Actinopteri > Lampriformes > Lampridae > Lampris > Lampris incognitus. Next base: position 19,389,841 of record NC_079228.1, on the reverse strand, counting down.
AATAGTATCTCCACAGCAACAAGGTTGGACAAGTTTTGTTAGCAGGGGGTGGAAAATAACCTTGTTTAATTGAAAGCTGATACCGAACCAAGTCTGAGCCATAAAATTGCACATCACCGGGCCCGGGTTTTGGTTCTCACATCAGGAGAAATACAAGCAGCCGGGTGGTCTTGTGTAGCAGGACTAGGGCGGTCTTGCAGCCACTCAGCTGCGGTACTGTGGAAGGTAAGTAGCCTACATGGCTCTTCTGACACTGTTCCTGTTTGTCAGTGCCATTTGTAATGACAGTTGCAGCTGCTTAGTGTAATTTATAATTGGCCTGTTTTTGAATGTAGGTTGAGAATGCAGTCAGACAGGGGTATCATGCACTAATGTTCAGAGGAGGTGGAATGCAGGCACCAGGCAGAATATAGAGCAGAAGATGAAACGCATCAATTTCAAGCGTCATATACCTTACCACATTTATTCAATCTCCTCAACATCAATGTCAGGTCATGTAAGCTCCTCTAAAATGTTCAAGGATCATGCAGAATTTCAAACTTAGTTCCTCCACACATTTAGCTTCGCCCGATTATTAGTAGCTACAGCCGCTACGGTGCATCATGTACCTGAGCTCCGTAATGCCGTTTCAGGCAATGTCAATGATGCAGAAAGAAATATATTGCCCCAAAAAGCAATTTATATAACACTATATATGTTAGATGCATTTGAACGGACCGCCTTGGGTGGCTAGCCACTCGGATGCATAAGCTGTTGCCGCTTACGGCTACTTCCACTGCTTCACTGGAAGTTACACCCATAATCAGTTCCACAGTAGCACCCCAAGAATAAGGCGGATAAGGTAACCAAAATTGATAGGGTAAATAAAACGGGGGCAGGGTTTTCCACAAGCACTGGATGCCAGCCTTACAGCTGGACATAAAAAACAAAAACAAAAAACAGCTGGCTTCATTTTGCATATACTTTGCCACAACACAGTTAACAGGCACATTGTGTGATTTGGCTGTTTTGCATGTTTATGTGGAGAAATATATTTTGAAGTGGTTGTTTTGCGCTTATATGTTTGCTTCAATAAAATTGTAGATTGGGTTGGCATGATCTTCTTTTTAAATCCCCCCCTTTTTTTCTCCCCAATTGTATCCGGCCAATTACCCCACTCTCCCGAGCCATCCTGGTCACTACTCCACCCCCTCTGCCGATCCGGGGAGGGCTGCAGACTACCACATGCCTCCTCCGATACATGTGGAGTCACCAGCCGCTTCTTTTCACTTGACAGTGAGGGGTTTCGCCAGGGGGACGTAGCACGTGGGATGATCATGCTGTCCCCCCAGTCCTCCATCCCCCTGAACAGGCGCCCTGACCGACCAGAGGAGTTATTAGTGCAGCGATCAGGACACATACCCACATCCAACTTCTCACCTGCAGACACAGCTAATTGTGTCTGTAGGGACGTCCGACCAAGCGGGAGATAACACAGGGATTTGAACCAGCGATCCCTGTGTTGGTCGGCAACAGAATAGACCGCCACGCCACCCGGATGCCCAGCCTCAAGAGCTTTTAAGATTTTTTATTGCCTCATCATCCATCGCATCGGCCTCACTGAATATGTTACTGTATGCTATCCGAGGCCACTTTTTCATCTCATACTCCCATCCATCGACCATAGAAGGTAGAGGTGTGACAACATTTCACATTTCAGGGTTGACATGCTTATTTCCACACATATCAAATGGTCATTTTGCTTTCGCTCATAAACACCGGTTCCAGTTCAATGGTTTAACAAGGCGGAAGTCATGCCCATAATTCACGCAAGGTATCATGGGAGCTATGAATAAGGTGGATAACATGTCCTCTAGCACTACTCTCAACCAAATGTACAGACCCACTAATCCCACAATTTACCTTTCCCTTTCATACACCACTCAAACGGGGCACCAGCGGCAAAACATGTTCTTGCTTTCTCATAGACAATTGGACGATTACAAATGATTTCACAGTTGAGAAGGCCATAGACACCAAGGGCATGGCAAGGGGAATGAATGTCGGCATCCTCTTGATAAAAGGACAGGATCTTCTTGACGTCTCAATGGAAGATCAGATCATTCTGCATGACATCAAGGACTACTTACATGCGGTAGCTATGCTAATGGGTCTGCTATATGCACTAAACATTGACTACCTGAAGGAGCTGCAATATACCTTCCAAGTCATTCAGAAGGTTTTCATGAACATCAGCAGTGAGCACTGCCCTGCAAGGGTTCACGGACTGAAGACTAGACTTCTTCGTCAAACTGTGTAGGCACTACACTGGGACAGGAGCTTTGTGAAAGTTTCAAATGATACATTGGTTGGGCGTCATCCTACAATTTTCTTTTGCGTTCTGTTCCACTATTGCAGTGTAACTCTGTTCACTAACTGCTCTTATGCCACATTTTCATTTGAGCAAATTTAAGTGCGTTTCCACAAAGGCTTTTTTTATAATTTTGATATATTGTATTAATCCCTGTGGGAAATTATGCTTTGCATTAACCCATCCTAGCTGTGCAGCTAGGAGCAGTGGGCAGCTGCCGTGCAGCAACTAGAGACCCACTCCAGTTCATGTTGCTATGCCTCAGTCAGTGGCACAGACAGGAGTATTAACCCTAACATGCCTTTTTGATGGTGGAGAAAACTGGAGCACCCAGAGAAAACCCACCGCAGACACGGGGAGAACATACAAACTCCACACAGAGGACAACCTGGGATGACTGCCAAGGGTGGACAACCCCGGGATTCGAACCCAGCACCTTCTTGCTGTGAGGTGACAGTGCTAACCACTGGGCCATCATGCCACCCAAATATAATGTAGCGAATTCGGGGGCAGCCAGGAATGTGCCGCAGCCGGGAATCGAACATGGATAGCTCGGACCATTGGCGACTGCGCTAACCAGTCAATTAAAGGGTCTAAAGGTTAATTAATACATTTTATTTGTGAGTGCCTTTCAGAGCACTCAAGGACACCTGACAGAACACAGTAAAAACAAGCAGCACTGTATCAGACAGCATAAAATCAAAACAAAGTAGGGTAGACAATAAAAAGTTAATACAACAGATAAATCATCATCTGCACAAAACTCAATGAAACGTGTGTCAGATTGAATATGCCAGTTTGAAAAGGTGCGTTTTGACATTAGTTAACATTAGTCTTAACTTTTTTCATACAAATCTAGGGGTTGGAGGTCTTTACTTCAAAGTCTGTTTTACTAACGTGAGGTTGACCTTTTTCGTTGTGCATAATTTTACTTTATATAGTTAGCTTATTGTGTACTTATGTTTTTAGTTGTATTTTCTAGCGTTTATTATTTTTCTAAATATAGTTTTCATTTGTTTTTACATGCATCTGCAAACACTATGAGTAAGGATAGCGACAGAATGAAAGATACCAGCAAAGTAATGAATAAAAAGTACTTATTTGTGCACATTTTAGACTGGGGATGTTTTACTCACAAGCTTGTTCTGTTTTAGGGGCAAAATCTTTTGTATTTAATGAGTTCTGTTACTTTGCTGCATGCTCAAAGGTTGTTTTATTACCTTGTCCATCTGTGGCTTTAAATCTTTGAAGAACTGGAATTGGCATGGTTTATTTTAGAGATGAAACCTTTAAACAATTTAAAATGAAGTTGCGTTCTAATAAAAGTAAAGAGAATAACTAAAGATGTAGTATAAAATTAATCTTGAGCAGAACAAAATTATGATAACATTAACTCAAATGTAATTATATAATGAAGTGGACATACCAAAATTAGGTAAACTAGATATTGCAAGTAGACTGAACTGTAGATGAAGGATTTTCAGCTTTGGAATTCCAGTTGAAAGAAATTGAAAGATTGTGTTAACTCAAGGAGAAAATTTTATAGGAACTGAACTGTGATTAAGTAATGTAAACTAGTGGATTTAAGTACAAATGAATCAATATCAAGTTTATTTGACTAGAAAAGTGTATTTGCTTTGAATCATATTACCAAATTACCTCAATTTGTCTTCTCAGATCCAGTCAATTTATAATTTTAAGGCAGCCCGGACACTTTTTTTTTTAAAGATAAAAACAAATAGTTTCTTTTTACAGTGTATGGGGCCTGAATTACGTGGGTTAGGGTTTGGTAGGAAAAGAAAGATCTTGCATTTCATCAGGTTTCAAAGTAGGCCAAAACTAGTTTGGTTGTAAATTACTCAAAAATGGTTACCTTAAGTGACTTGTCGTTTAAGGTTTAAGTGACTTGAGTAAGTGTTGTTGTTGTTGTTAAGTGTTTAACTTGTTTAAGGTTTAAGTGACTTTTTGTCACTACTTCCACAAAAACATATATATATACAAAAATACCTTTTATTTCATGTGTTGGGCCTTGAAGGGCTCTGTGAAGGTAAGCTTGGGTCAAGGCTGAGTCCATGAAATGTGAAAATTAAAACTTTTTCCTAGGACTAAAAAAAATACATTGCTGGAAAAGTTCTCAACTTGTAGAGTAACATTATGTCAGTCTGAAGATTGTAATTGACTCCTACTTTGAAATATTGACCTCTGAACCTTGACCTCAGTGCATGTTGGAAGGCTTGTCATTCAGAAACAGAAGGAGCCACAGACATGGGACCAACTGTAAAAAACAAACAAACAAACAAAAAAACCTTGGGGCCAACTGTTATAGAGATCTATTGACTTCAGCTATGGTATAGACACCAAGTGGGGGCGCTGTCAAATATGGTACAATTTTATTTTCACCTATCTAAAAATTAGATATTTAAAATCTGATCGCACAAATGGGTTTATCATTCCCTTAAACCCCTCAGTGTACTCTCAATTCAGTATTTACAACTCCAAATTCTACATTATTGTATAGCTACTGCTAGCTGCAGTAGCTATACAATAATGCATTTTCCATCCATCCATTATTCAAACCGCTTATCCTACTCAGGGTCGCGGGGATGCTGGAGCCTATCCCAGCAGTCATTGGGCGGCAAGCGGGGAGACAGCCTGGACAGGCCACCAGTCCATTACAAGGCATTTTGTGTTAGTTTTTTTTAAAAATTATTTCTCATGTACAAACAACATAGCTTTAACATCTTCGCATTAGACCAATAGTGTCAGGTGCATATAAAAAGAGACAGAAGAAAAAGACAAATCAAAACATAAGAAGTTGAAAAAACAAAACAAAAACGAACATAACTTTCGAGTTGCCCCACAAAAACACATCAGTTTACCGAAGGGTGGCGGTAGCAATGCGCCAGGTCTGCTAGAAATCCAAAGAAGAAGGAGGAGGACATAATCGAATAGTTACATAAATTAACAAATAACTACGCAACACAAAGACAATGATTCAAACAACATGCGAGCAACATGGTTTCAACGATAACAGCGTCCATTGCAATCACCATAGCAACGATAGAAAACATTGCATTTCAAAACTTTTTCTGGTGAGACCTGAAAGAATCTGTAATAACTAACAAACTAAAGATCGTATACATTCACCGAACGAAGATCATGAACATAAACTGCACTTCTCTCGCTAAAAATGTTATCAAAACTAAATTGAATGTCAGCCATTTTTTTTACCGAAACTTGACAGTCGCGTCACATGGATGTAGGCCAATAGAAAAGGATAGCCCCCCCCCCCCCAAAAAAAAATCAAAAACGTAGGCATCTCACGCATAGGCGAGGCAAAAGGCGACACTGACAGGTATCTTCCAGTGGAGCAGCGTGTGTATTACACGCGTTGGCGTGATCCTGGGTTGGAGCTGGGATGTAACGCTGTGAATATGAAACACGGGGACATCTGCTATCCATCACACTGTCAGAATCCATGGTGGACTCTCAATTGAATCCAAACCCTTGCTGTAATTGTAAACCATGACGAGGTCATATCAAACAGCAGCGGGGAACACATTTGGCATTACATTTTACTGCTGCTAATGCAATAAGTGCAACAAGTGTCAACGTTGACATCCACAGATGGTATTTTATTTTTACAATTCAGCATGCCCATATGACTTGAACTATTATACTATACTATTATATTTTTATACATACATACACACATACATACATACATATATACACTAACGGACTGGGACAAAAATTAGGCTCTGGCATTTGGTCCCGACCGGCCCATTTTCCAAAGGGGGGGGGGGGTGCGTATCAAATATCACGCACACATGATCGGCACCAGCAGCACGCGGCGCACTTACAGGCTTTCTTAACTAAATAATACACACTCTAAAGCAGATCATAAAACGTTCAAATGACCATGTTAGAATAAAACAGAATGGCAACAAGTGGAATACGCGTAAAGAATAGGAGGTTATGCTCGCATATTTTTGTTAATGAAAATGACGCTCAAATTCAGAATACTCGGCACCAACAGCACCCTCTGCAGGCTTCCACAATAATGACATACCCCATAAAGTTCATTCATGTGAGCCACGACCGCTTTGCGCCATTAGTCGTTTGAAACACACTGATGTTGCTGGTCTGATTTGGGGGAGACTTGACAAATAAATCCAACTCGTGTGGTTTCGGCCGTGTGAAATGGTTAAGATCGTTACGTCTCTCTCCCTCCTCGTTGTGTCTCTCACCCTTCTCGTTGGCGTGCCTCTCTCCCTCGTTAGCATCATGTCTCTCTTGTATCTCCTCTTTAGCTTGTGTCTCTCCCTCGTGTCTCTCTCCCTCCTCGTTAGCTTGTCTCTCCGTTTCTCATTCCTGCTGCTAACGCTAGCTAGTTTAGTCGTTTTGGACATGGCGGGCTGCATAAACATAGTTAGCTTGGCACATTTAGCTGCGCCAGCCACAAGGCTTTTCTTCTTCCTCTCTCTTTCTTTTTCAGCACCTCCTTTTCTTTTTTTTTACCATTTTCTTCCATTTTTACTTTTAACCTTTTATTGTTGAACTCGACCAAAGACGAACTTGACCAACTTGAGCGCACTGACTGCACGTAAGCCTAGAACCTGGACCGATCCCCTTGAGGGTGGGGCGGGGGGGGGGCGCTCCCGCTCGCCACCTTACACCAACACTATTCAACATAGTTCACCAGGGAGCCCCCCCCCACCCTACAAAAGTGGGCCGGCCCATCCTGTATAGTGGGCCGGTGTGATACGCGATTGTAGCCGCCTACGTTGAATTTATTTAGGTACACAAAAACAAAAACAACACCCCCCCCCTCTTATCAGAATATAGCGGCTGGGACAGAACTGCCAGATTGCCTGTCCGGGTATGCATATATATATATATATATATAGCGTTTTATTCCGAAATCGTCAATGGTGTTGTTATAAGTGCTCAACTAACGAGGGGCGGAATATCAACACATAAAGGAAAAAAAAGTTTTAATACATTGCAATACAGGCCTGTTTCGTGCATCGCGCACTCATCAGCTGCTAAATATATATATATCCATCCATCCATCTGTCCATCCATTATCTGAACCACTTATCCTATATAATTATTTTTACTTATATATCTATATATGCTGCTAAGTGGAGTGGATTGCTGCCAAACTAAGTTTCGTTGTGTCTAATATGCAATGACAATAAAGCATCTATCTATCTATCTATCTATCTATCTATCTATCTATCTATCTATCTATCTATCTATCTATCTATCTATCTATCTATCTATCTACCTGTAATCCCATTCACTCCTGATGCTTACTGCACACCGACAACCTCCGTCCACCACCGTTCAAGTTTAAAGACCCGTCACCGCTGCTTCTCGGTGTTCTGCATTGATTTTGCTGCACCCTGGCCTCCTTCCATTCACGAGCTGGCTTCTCTGCTCTGCATAAGTAGTCCTCTCAATCTTTTAGGTTCAAGCAAACTGCATAACAAAGACTCTGAATACCAGATATAGAGTTTTAACATTTGAAATTATTCCATAATTCCGGACTAATGCGTGACTAATAACTTGCCCCCCCCCCCTCCCCATCTTGTCCCCTCCTCTCTCCCTCGCTCTTATACGGCTCTTATTTTCCTAATAGCCTACTCTCACTGCCTCTTCCCCTGCAGTTTGTTCGGCGACATGGCGGAAAACATGGGGAACGTGAGGGATAAAACGCTGCCACTTTGCCAAGGGAAGTTTTAATTGGGGCCCTGGGGGGGTGGGGGGGAGCGGAAGAGATGAGCAGAGACCCAATACCCAATGGGAAAATGAGATGCGGTTATGCTGACAAAAATTGAAAAGGGCCCCTGCTGCGTGTGCTTCAAATTTATGACACGGGGGGGTGGGGGCCTTTGTTTTTCCCCCCTAAATGTTGAACTGCTGTTGAAATGATCCTTGGTATTTCAACGTCACTCAAGATTCCATCATGGAATCTCAAGTTGTCTCGGAGGACTTGGACGGGGGGCTAAATGTGGTGCAGTGCGCTGTGCATGCAAATATAAATTAAAAGACATATGCATGAATAAAACATGACTGAATTTAACTGCAGCATCCACAGAACAAAGACCATAACTCACAAAGTCTCTCTCTCTCGCTCTCTCTCTCTCAACCCTTCTCCCCCCTCTGTCACTTCTAAAGGAGTCGTCTCACTATCCCAGAGTCCGTTGTCCCCCCCCCCATCTCCTTCCTAGTAGTTTTATACCCATATTGGCCCATATCGAGTTTCTGTCTAAGCACAGCCACAAACTGCTAGCGATGCCGGGCCCAAACTCCAAAGAACCGTCTATCAAAAGTCAGGCGAGCAAGAGGGGCTAAGCAAAACAACAATGGTAGCAGGAGTGACCCCTTGACAGCCTGACATCACCAAGAGTAATTGCCTGTCATGTGCTGTACTGTTTCACTTTCAATAAAAGCCCCTCCGTTATTCATTTTAAGTTAAGCCGGGGTGGCCAAGGTCGCCACACACGTCCCACAAAGAGAGGGATAATTGAACGCCACACCTTCCTTCTGGACTATGGAGCGATGGAGTGGCAGAGGTGTCAAGAATGACCGGAGGTTAAGAGGAGAGGCATTTGAATACACCCTGTTAAGTGTTGTGCTGTTAGTGTTTATACGTTTGTGAGAGAGCTTTGGGTGGCTCTTTATCCTGCTCATTAGTCTCTCTCTCTCTCTCTCTCTCTCTCTCTCTCTCTCTCTCTCTCTCTCTCTCTCTCTCTCTCTCTCTCTCTCTTGCGAGCTGTCCCATCTGCCTCTTTTTTTTCCCCTTGTGTTGGGGAAAAAGAACAAGTGGGTTATTTTCAATTCTCCTCTCTAACTTTTTAAAGAAGACAAACTGATGCATGGAGACAAGAGAGGCTCTCCCCCCACCACATCTCGTTCTCTCCCTGTCTGACCTGCATGCCACATTTTCTCTTTCTTAACCCCATTCTTTCTCCAACAGTTTTTACCTTGATCCACCCCCCCATTTTCTCTCTCTCTCTCCCTCGCTTGTTTTAGCTTTTTTTTTTTTACATCCTATGCTGAATAATAGATGCATAGTATGTGGAGTTGAGCTTGAGTGTGCAATTGGGCTGGGGTATGGATGCTGGGATAAGGGGGGGAACAGTGGCTGAGGAGGTGGTACGATAAAAGATTCATGGCATGGCATGGCCCGGGTTGGTTGGGGCCTCTGCAGCCTCTATATCACTGGCAGCAGCATGGTTTACCCACCACCTCACAGCAGAGAAAGAGCAAGAGAGAGGAGCAAAGGAATTGACTCTGTGTGTGTGTGTGTGTGTGTGTGTGTGTGTGTGTGTGTGTGTGTGTGTGTGTGTGTGTGTGTGTGTGTGTGTGTGTGTGTGTTTGTTTATATGTGTGTGTGTGAGAGAGAGTGATAGAGAGAGATAGAGAGAGAGAAGTAATCATCAATGAGCATCTGTTTATGCCTGCAGCCAGATTGTTGTAATTAAGGTTTGCATTAGTCATTTTGGTCATAATGGTGACCTTAACCAAACTAATGAAGCAACCCGATAAGCAAATTTCTGGCAGGCTCAGAGTGGCCATTGGGAGAGGCGGGGCTTTTCCCAGTGGGCAGCTGCCATTGGTGGGCCGCTGGCCGGCATCAGTGGTCTGCAAATCTACACGGGACCAAATTAACTTCTAATTTAGACTTTTGCTATCACATTTTTATTTTCAAGTTTTAATCCTGCTACATATACTACTTTTAACTATAGTTATTATTTTTTTGAGGGGGGGGGGGGCTGAATTTCTACATGATTTTTTGTACCTCTCACGTTATCATTAGTTTCCAGTTAGCGAACGCGCGCATTTTGGGATTGAGATTGGGATTGGGAAGATATTTCAGAACACACATGGGTCAAGTTATGTTAGTTGTATCCATAAAATGGACCGCATACAATGGAACGGAGGGGCTGAAAAGTAAGACTAAAAAAAATAAATAAAAAAGCTGAGAGACTGATGCACTAAATTGACAGACATATTTACTTCAGCAGCTAACATGCTAACGAAGATGGATTAATGATGGAGACGACACAGAGATATGGAAATAACGTTAAACCTGGATCTGAGAGAAGGGACTATGTCTCAGGATGGAGTGCTTAGCCTGCAGCAACAGACCTAACTGTCAAACGTGGATTCAAACGCGAAAGAATTGTGTGAGCAACCAGGCCAATCAAACAAAGGATAGCGCAGTAAAAGTATACTTTTACAAAAGCCTGGTCAAGGTTTAGCTCGATTTTTCTTTCTTTCACCACTATTCATTCCAGATAGCCACTAACCAGGTTGTTAACAAGGCTTTTCGACGAAAAAAAAAAATGGCGCGACGCGTAAATGGCTGTCGCAGGGCCGGCACTAGCCATTTTGGAGCCCTAACCAAGATTAGGATTTAGTGCCCACCCCAGCCCCCCACACACATGCGTACACACACCACCACCACATTACCCCACCAGTATTGCCTTATCACCACCCACTGATCCTATAGTAGTATTGTTCCAAAAAAATAAATTTGAAAAAGGTGCAGTAGGTGGTAATATTGCCTCAAAAATGAAAATTGGGAACTGCGTGTGCAAGCTACAGTTCCCTTGGCTTTCTGTCACTGTGAAGGGTTAGAAAATGGTTAAAGGTTTGGCCAAGGTATCAATCAAGTTGCATTTTATATAGCGCTTTTCTAGCTGCAACAGGCACTCAAAGCGCTTTACATAAACATATAAATAAAACCAAAACAATAAGCAATACAGCAGGGGACAATGAAAAAAAATATGCATGTGTTCAAGGCATCGTATATTTTCAAAGTGTTAAGATATCATAAAATTAGATTCCCTAGCATCCATTTGTGGACAAATGAAAAAAACAAAAAACATTCTAGATGTACAGGGTGAGTTACGCATGTTCATAACTGATTGTGACTATATGATACAATTATAGCAAAAATGTGTCTGGATTCAGCCATATTGACATTAGTAACATAACTGCAGCTGTAACATACATTAGCAGAACTCACCTGCCGTAGGCTGTGTTTCACTGGAGGTAGCTGGAGTGCTTGACAATTACTGGATGTTGCTTGACCTGCAGCTGTATTCGAAAATAGAGTATATCCATACTGTTACACCACTGCATTAAGTCCTTTGTGTCGTACTGTAGGGCTGTTGAAAATTTGGGAGTCTAATATAAATCGAATTGTAAAAAAAAAAACCAAAAAAAAAACAAATTGAATAATAAAATTGCTATGCAAATGTGTATTTTTTTTAATTTTTTTTTTTATAAACGTGTTGGCTAACGTTAGCAATTCTCGCCCTTCTTGCAGCTAATGTCTGGATCGTTATCCTAGATTTGCGAAACTCTCGCACACTCTCGCACATGCGCACTTGATTCGGCACAGTAGCGCTTCACAAGCGTCAAGGTTAGGTCCAGGTTAGGTTAAAAATGCCATGTTGCGTATAACGTAAGAGAGAAGAGAAGAAGAGAATAAGAAACGATTGACCATTACATGTCTTTGGACTGTGGGAGGAAACCGGAGCCCCCGGCGGAAACCCACGCAGACACGGGGAGAACATGCAAACTCCACACAGAGGACGACCCGGGACGACCCACCAAGGTCAACTGGCCGTACTAAAATTGTCCCGAGGTATGAAAGTGTGTGTGGGTGTGAGTGGGCCCTGTGATGGTCTGGCAGCCTGTCCAGGTGTCTCCCCGCCTGCCGCCCAATGACTGCTGGAATAGGCTCCAGCATCCCCGCGACCCTGAGAGCAGGATAAGCGGTTCAGATAATGGATGGATGGATGATCATTACTGCTGTGCTCCGTGCTTTGCTTACTTACTTTAGGTTTGCTCTACGTTGGCAGAGAAATATACAATGGTAGATAATAATATCAGCTGATTTATAGAATAACTGTTACACAACTGTCAAATTTTCCATTTTAGCACTGACAAACATAGGCTCAGGAGAGGCCTTCTAAGCCAAAGTAAAGCATGTTCTTCAAAAAATTTACCCTTTGGTTGCTGATTTATAGAATAACTGTTAAGAAACTGTCAAAGTTTCCGTGTCAGCACTGGCAAACGTGATATGGGGAGATGCATTGTAAGCCAAAGTAAAGGGCGTGCCCCCAAAAAGGGCGTGTCCCCAGACCCCCTCATTTTTATACCCCCCCACACACACACTTCATTCACCCTGGCCACGCCGCTGGTCCACACTGAACAGAAACATAGCGTCCGAGTCAATAGAAATGTAGCGTCCGAGTCAATAAAAACATAGCGTCCGAGTCAAAAGAAACATAGTGTCAGAGTCAATAGAAACATAGCGTCCGAGTCAATAGAAACATAGCGTCCGAGTCAATAGAAACATAGCGCCCGAGTCAATAGAAACATAGCGTCCGAGTCAATAGAAACAGCGTCCGAGTCAACAGAAACATAGCGTCCGAGTCAACAGAAACATAGCGTCCGAGTCAATAAAAACATAGCGTCCGAGTCAAAAGAAACATAGTGTCAGAGTCAATAGAAACATAGTGTCAGAGTCAATAGAAACATAGCGTCCGAGTCAATAGAAACATAGCGTCCGAGTCAAAAGAAACATAGCGTCCGAGTCAATAGAAACAGCGTCCGAGTCAATAGAAACATAGCGTCCGAGTCAATAGAAACAGCGTCCGAGTCAACAGAAACATAGCGTCCGAGTCAAAAGAAACATAGTGTCAGAGTCAATAGAAACATAGCGTCCGAGTCAACAGTTGAGCTCAAAACGGTGCGTCGCGCTGCGCAGCGCAGCGTCATTCGCGGCCAGTGAGGACATGCCAGTAGAAAATGAAGCAATACAGCTGATTTTGTCGCTGGCGCTGCATGCAGTTAGGACACAGTGTCAGGCGTCGCGGAGTGGCTTGACGTCTATCTCTCTTTTTTTAAAATTAGATTTAAAATGAATCCAAAATAGGCAAACAAGTGATTTATGAGTGACTGCAATGGGAAATAAAAGAATGACAGAATAGATAACGTTAAATATATATATATAAAAAAATTCATTTACAGAATTTGATAGTGACAAAGAAGGTACCGGATCCAATCAAATAGGTGCCGGATGCAATCTGGGAGGTCCCGGATCCTGTTCTGGCAGGATCCGGCCCAAATTAAGCTCTGGAGAGGAGTAAGGCACACGGAGGATGCGTGGAGTCCCAAATTTCAATGGTCTAATAAGTTTGGAAGAATCGATGCTTTGCTTATACACATTCAGTTGTCGGCTCGTAGAGAGCAGATTAAAAAGCCCGGTTTGGTGCTGGCCGGGAAGACTTGTTGACATAATGAAGGTTACAGGAAGGCGAGGAGGGCTGCGCTGCAGAGGCGGGTGGGGTGGACGCTGAGGCTGCACAGACCCCCCGCTTCTCACGTGTGTTCTGATACGCTGCCGCGCCTGCAGAATAACTCTATTTGATGGTGTTTTACTGTTGCTTTTCTTCCTGCGATGACCCGCGTGTGATAACACGCGATACGTCATCATAATCTGGCTATCCTGTCGGGAATGATTTGGCAACTCTTAACTCCATACATGACGCTGGGAATTAGGGCATGGCACTACGTGGACGTGCTAATGGTCTGGTAATACCTCTTAATGAGCCACGGGCCGCCGGAACTGGTAATTTCCCGGTAAAATCAAATGTTCCAATCCGACCCTGGGTGGAAGAGGGGGGGGGGATGGTTTGCAAATGCTTCAATACTGTTTGAGGGCACGGAGCACATATCGACTTCTCTGATAAGTGAAACCCGCTGCATCCGGCACCCTATATTTTGTCCTGTGTGCGGCTGCATGGAAATGGCAAAAATAAATAAATAAAGTCATGCATGGTTTTTTGCAGATAAGCGCGTGCCACCACTCTTCACCTTTAGCCTGTAAAGCAGCGTGTCTGACAGTGCCAATGAATATGTTACCAGGGCTGTGAGATGAAGAGGGACAGCCACAGCACTCCACATGTAATCAAGAAGAAGACGAAGCCATTTCCACCTCTGCTATACATTTATCATCCCACGTCAGGAGGGTTTTTTTTATTCTCTCTCACTGTCAAAACAACACCTTTGGCAGTTGGATTTCATATATTACGTTATCTTTCCCCTCTCAGCAGAGGGGGAAAGAATTAGAGAAGAGGAGTCATAGGACGGGGGGGGGGGGGGGATAAACGATCCTGTAGCGATGTGAGTTTGATTTATTGTCAGGTTTCCCCCGTGTAAAGTGGCAAAAATAATAACAGTAATGATAATAAATGAACATGTTTTATTATTCTAACATTTTTTCGGGCGTTGTGTAACGATGATGCATCTCCTGTACTGGTTTCCCTCCTCGGATGAGGTGCTACCATAACATGAGCATGGGCAACCCCACCAGATCCCGGGTTCACTCAGAGGTTCTAGAGGATGAGAGGGAAATGCGCTTTGCCCGCGGCGGATTCTCCACGCGCCTGGTGTTATTTTTAGGGGCGGCGGAGGTTTAAATGTCGCCGGGGTGAACATATCCCGCTTTCGTTGGGAACAGCATCCCGTCAGGGAACAGCGCATCGACAGCGCCGCTGGCTCGGGAAGAGCAGGGGGAGAGAACAGCTAGGAAGCGCAGGGGGAGGGCGGGAGGAGAGAACAGCTGGGAAGAGCAGGGGGAGGGCGGGAGGAGAGAACAGCTAGGAAGAGCAGGGGGAGGGCGGGAGGAGAGAACAGCTAGGAAGCGCAGGAGGAGGGCGGGAGGAGAGAACAGCTGGGAAGAGCAGGAGGAGGGCGGGAGGAGAGAACAGCTGGGAAGAGCAGGGGGAGGGCGGGAGGAGAGAACAGCTAGGAAGCGCAGGAGGAGGGCGGGGGGAGAGAACAACTGGGAAGAGCAGGGGGAGGGCGGGAGGAGAGAACAGCTAGACTTGACTTATTCTTGATTAGAGGGAGATGGTGTACTGCTGACGCCGAGTTCAAATCTATATCGAAATATTTCGGCGTGCACCTGGAACCCCTTTCCCTCTCCGCCCTCTTCAAGGGAGGAGAGCTGGGGAGAGAATGACTCTTTATAAAAGCGTGGCGAAGATATTGGATAGGGAAAAAAATCATATATAGGAAACAGTGCAGTATGTGATGGGTGCCTGTGTGTGTGTGCGTGCACGCGCGTGTATTTGCCAACATGCGCGCGCGCGTGTCCGCTGTTCCCCTGACCACGATCAAATACCCATAATTCCCGGGCTGAGCTGTCACCTTCGATTACGTCGAGAGCTCCTAACGTCGCCCGAAGCAGCGTGTTTTCTCCATCAATCTGTTTATTCTGACGCTTGCTCCCTTTGTTTGTTTTTTCTCTTCGTTACTTATGGTGAGAGTTTCTCACTACGAAATGATCCACGTTATTCCATTTTCTCTAGAGATAGAAAGATAGATAGAGGGAGAGAGAGAGAGAAAGAGAATGGATGGGTTGATGTGCTGGAGAGAGAGGGACAGCATTTCTAGGGAGGAGAGGGAATATGTTACTGAGCAAGATGAGGCATGTGAGAGGAAAATGGGCAGGACGCTAAATGACATGGCCTTTTTTTCAAGTTTGGGTATATTCATGTGTAATCACATACTCTAACTTCAATGCACTTGCACACAGGCCTTTCCTCATCATCCGTGCTCCTCATCATCCGTGCTGCATTGGCTCTATGTGGCTCTGCAGCAGCAGGCTCTTAAAGGGACTGCTCTGGTAGACATTAGACAGCAAACTGAAATACAGTGTAATTCACAATGAGTCACAATGCAATGCTGTTGGAGTGAAGAAGTGGGCCAAATACTGACCTGAATAACTCAGGGCGTCCAGGTAGCGTAGTAGTCTTTTCCGTTTGCTGACCAACATGGAGATCGCCGGTTCGAATCCCCGTGTTACCTCCGGCTTGGTCGGGCGTCCCTACAGACACAGTTGGTCGTGTCTGCGGATGGGAAGCCGGATGCGGGTAGGTGTCGCGGTCGCTGCACTAGCGCCTCTTCTGGTTGGCCGGGGCGCCTGTACGGGACTGGGGGGGAACAGCGTGATCCTCCCGCGCGCTAAGTCCTCCTGGTGAAACTCCTCACTGTCAGGTGAAAAGAAGCAGCTGGTGACTCCACATGTATCGGAGGAGGCATGTGGTAGTCTGCAGCCCTCCGTGGATCAGCAGAGGGGGTGGAGCAGCGACCGGGACGGCTCGGAACATAGGGTAATTGGCCAAGTACGACTGGGGAGAAAAAGAGAGAGGGGGGGGGGGGACGTTGTAGCTCCACCAGGATAGCATTCAAGGGGGCATATAACACAGTTTTAGAAGCAGAAACAAGATCATGCATTTTTTCCCTTTTTCTAAATTATTTCTGGTCTCCACGAAAAAATGACTCAGCACAGGGTAGATGTTATGATTCTAAGATCAAGTGGAATAATTGGTGTTCTGACGTCTGGAATTAATTCCTGTGCTTATTGACGCGTCCCAAAGTGATGGATACTGGCCAGCTCGCATATTGGCTGACATACAGGTGCAGCCAGAAGTGTCCCGGATGCTTCAAGATCCGCATGTTGATGCGAACGGTGTGCTCTTAAATCATGGTGTCGTTCCCTAATTCCCTGCCAGCCACGGCAGGGAATTAGTCACAGCAAATGTGTTACTTTGCCATGTTGTGTACGCCAGGGAAGTACAATCCAATGTCGACCACCTGGAGTAGCTAACCCATTCACCACCTTTAGCTGTTGGCCACAGAGAGGCCACCCCCCCTTTTTTTTCTCCCCAACTGTATCCGGCCAATTACCCGACTCTTCCGATTCGTCCCGGTCGCTGCTCCACCCCCTCTGCCGGTCGGGGAAGGGCTGCAGACGACCACATGCCTCCTCCGATACATTTGGAGTCGCCAGCCACTTCTTTCCCCCTGACAGTGAGGAGTTTCACCAGGGGGACTTAGCACGTGGGAGGATCACGTTATCCCCCCCCCCCGAACAGGTGCTCCAACCAACCAGAGGAGGCGCTAGTGCAGCGACCAGGACACATACCCACATTTGGCTTCCCACCTGCAGACACGGCCAATTGTGTCCGACCAAGCCGGAGGTAACACGGGGATTCAAACCACCGATCTCCATGTTGGTAGGCAATGGAATAGACCACTACGCTACCCGGACGCCCCACAGAGAGGCCTTTCTACATTGAACTCGTAATGATGCCGAGGTGGTGAACAAGAGCACTGATTTTACAGGGCCGTTAAAAAAAAAATCCAACTCGTCCTGCTGTTATAATGTTAAAAGGTTTGGGTGGGCTGTTACCCATATGATCGTTTCTATACATGTTCCTGTACACAAAGCACCTGTGAAGGGATTTCAGCATCCTGTGAATGTAGTTGCATGTCATCGTCATCTGATGGTAAAAAAAACAAAACAAACAAACCCCCCCCCCCAAAAACCCTGGCATGCTGTCAGTAGGATACAGTTTCTGAAACTCAAGACGATAATGTAATGGGAATATCAACACGTGCTTTTATGTGTTCAGATGAGAAACAAAACTGAATTTGAGAGGTCTCTAATTTTTGATTGTAAATCGATTGAATTATTTTCAGACGTATTACTCTTCGCGGTGTCCACAGTTTTTGGGATGCAATGTCTTTGTTTTTCATCCCAACTTGTCTTCTGTTTGAAATGGCTTAAGAAATCCATTCCAGTTCACATCTGACATGCATGGAGAGAAGGGATCCAGCTCAGACCCGCACAGCATCTGTGTCCTACTGATGTGCTCCTTTGGCTTCAAGTTTGTTTTTGCTCTCCCGACTATGTCATTATTTACTTTTTCATTTTACCAATGCTTGCTGTCTGGTTGGTGTGAGCCTACTTGCAAATTGTGCAATGTTGTGTGCATTTTTTTACACATGTGGGAGCCGGTGTGGTTGCATGCGTTGCAGTTTGAAATGTGTTTGCTTCTGCATCTTGGAGGTGGTGTGGAAAGGCTCCTCTTTGAAGCAATATCACAAAGCCGGGGAGAGAGAGAGAGGAGCGGCACAGTGCTGTGTGAGTTGCAGGGGCACAGAGAGTTAAAACGTGTGTACCATTTAATACTTTATCATGAGGATAAGCAGCTTCCTCTGTAAGCACTTCCCTTTGGGGGGAAACAGAAAAGCAAATATACATGCTCGTACCAAGAAGCGGTGCGCTCACGCTCATTCACGTGCGCACGCACGTGCAACCGCACTATTTTATGTATGCATCTATCAAGATATCAAAAGACATTCACAAGTAGATATGACAGCAAATGGAGCATGAGACGCAACACATCCTTCCCTTGGTAGCTTAAATATCAACAACAACAAAAAAAAACACTTTGGTTTTTATTATGCTGATGTTCCTTCTCGATCTTTTCAGACATTTCCAGAGGGAGATGCCAAGATACCCGGGCAGATAGATATTGCATTTCGACCGCGTGGCTTTTCCCGGCAAGCTTTTAGTTGATGGAGACTGTGGCGGTTAGTGCAGAGGGCCTGGTCCCCCGACGCAGAGAGACAGCCACACGTTCACACATATCCGTGCATGGAAAGGGCAGACAGACTGACTACCAGTTTGTGTAGACCGGTTGTATACCAGTACTGCATGCTGACACGTGATTATCCCCAAGTATCATCACAAATGCAATCGCAATCAAGGTTTTAAGTGGCGTCACTGAGGAGGGAAAAAAATGCTCATCACACGTGGCACCCATCTTCATTGAGAAACCGTGACAGTCCTTCCACAGCTCAAGTCAAATTTAGCTGAGCATAAATTTCTCCGTGTGTGCGCGCGCACGCGTGCGTGCGTGCGTGTGCAAATGCATGATTAGTGTGTGCACATTCATGCGTATCGCTCGACTGCCTACCTTTGTTTGAGCAGTGAAATTATGTATGAAAAGAGGCCCGTGTGAATAAGGACAGAGCACCGCTAATGGTACTGCAAATACGCAATATGTGTCTACGTCCCGGTGCTGAAGCGAGTACACACACGCGCGCGCGCGCGCACACACACACGCGCACACACACACACAAGCACCGCACATCGATGCAACCATCGAGACATTTGTGGGCAGATGAGGCTTGGGGAGGGAGGTACTTTAAGAATTCTTGATGTCTTTTACTGCATGGCAGCATGGCGGACTCCTGGGCTCTTCCATATGAATTTTTTTTTGTTTTTGATGGTGCTGAAACATATCTGAGTAGCAGGATATGTCTAGAATAGAATATGGATGTTTAAAAATAAACAAAGACAAACAAAGCAATAGGCAAACACAACCAAAAAATGAAGATCAAAGAAGGTTGAATCAGTTCATCCGGATACATTTATTGACACATACGTTTCATCACTCTTCCAAGCTGTCACTTAGTTGAGTG